>NC_064629.1:576907632-577210662 GCF_023864275.1 Schistocerca cancellata
GCATGTGGTTGTAATGTATTACGTCTGTAATACCAACTCCATTCGCAACGCATTTTGCAGTTTCCTAATATTCTTCCCGGGGAACATGGAAAATTATATTCTTGTGGGACACATAGTACAGGAAATATTATGTCATGAAGATTGACCTGTGTGAAAACGGAACTGAGATGAATGGAAAATAGATAGCGATAGAACAGGAGGCGATGGACAGAGAGAGAAGAAGCAGATGGACTAAAATAAGACAGGAATGAATACACACCCGGGCAACGCCGGGCACTGCAGCTAGTAACAAATACGTTTTCAAGGTGTAGAGGTGATGTTTGTATAGCAAACCACAAATACGTCCACATACGGTACTGTACAGAAACATCATATTCTGAGCAACCAATGTAACTATATTTACATGGCTATCAAATAAAACAAACACTTTACAAATCAAACACAAACAGATCTTCCTCTGTAGATACGACGTCCCATTACATTATGGATGTGTAATTGTGCAGCAGTTCAAACAGAATCCAGGTTGGTTTGGACACGTTATACACACGTATGGTGTATCCGTACGCTTGCCCCGTGCCGCGCACGTTTTACATCGCTTCCGCATAACTTGCTTCGTCCCTTCCGTTGCGTCCCGCTTTTGCACAACATGTGTGTCTTTACATTTGTTACGCACACCTTTTGTAACGTCCATTGGTGGAAGTAGTCCCTTTATTATTTGTATTCTATAATCATACAAAGTCATATTATGCCCTGAGTATTTATTATATAGGTAATGTGCATTGAACATTAGCATGTCAACTACATGGAAGAATAGTTTCTTTGGCCAGCGGATTGTCTTTCGTTCACATAAATAATAAGACAACATCTGGTCCTGCCTATCGGTCCCAGACATACAACTATTATATCTGATAATTGGCAGTGGTTTCGCGACTATTTGCTGGCGTGCATTCTGCACACGTTCCATTGTATTGGGGTATTCTGTGGAAATATAGGAGACCTCTCGTCTATCCTTCCATTTGCCGATCATTACCCCGTCCGAATATCGTGCTATGGTGTCCCCTTTCCCCAGCTTGGCGCATACCACGTCTTTAGGGGTATTTTTCCTATTTACCCTTAGTGTCCCGGTGCAATGTGTTTTTGCATTCAACAGGGTTTTAGCTAAGGCAAAGCTGTTGTAAAAATTGTCCATGTAAATGTGATGGCCAACATTCACCTTCTCTTCTAACAAATGCAATACTATCTTTTCAGCATGCCCTTTTCCCCCCATATCACCACGCATCCCCGTGTACACAGCGCATTTATTGATGAAGCCGTCTGGGTTATTTAGCATGTACAATTTGATGCCATACTTATTTCGTTTGTTTTTTATGTATTGTCTAAATGACAATCGTCCCCTCCAAAGAATCATTGATTCATCTAAAGAGAGATCCCTACCTGGATAATACACATTACACATTTTGTTGTTGAAATAATTCAATATAGGGCGTATCTTATACAGTCGATCATTTGGTTTCGGTTCTCCTGACTCTGGATTTTTTGCAAAATGCAATGCGCGTAAGATCAGCAAATATCTGTTTCTGCTCATACTCATCGTTATTCCTTTATTTTCGAACAGCGGATCCCTCTTCCAGTAGTCTTGTAGTCGGGCACATTTGACATTACCCATATGTAATGAAATCCCCAGGAAGACACGTATTTCTTCTATACTTACGGGTTTCCAATTACTAATTCTAGAGCCCTCTTGTGTATTTGCGCTCGCAAATATATTCCGTGCGTTATCATTTGTTTCGTCAACTATGAGCTGCAGTACGTCATCTGTAACCAGTAGCCTAAAGAAATCCATTGGCGTATTGCCAGCAGGCTTCATCAGCAAACATTCTGCTTTCGTAAACGGGTGATACTGCATCCCATGTGGTTCTTCATGCCACGTAACACCTGGTTTGCTTACCTCTGCGAGCGCTGGTTCTTTATCGTCGGCGATTTCCTCATCATCGTCGCCCGTATCGTCCGATTCCGAACTGTCACGAAACATACGGGACAGTTCTGCTTCCACACTGTCATCACTGTGGTCTGTTTCTTCAGTCTCCAAATGCCAGTCACCCTCATCTGGTTCGTCCTCTCTGAACTCTACATCACTATCTTCTAACACACGTAGTAACTCATGGGCAGTATATTGGTCACTCTTCCTACACTTTTTCGCGTTCGAAGGCCCCGGTGTCGGTTCAGTCGCCGCCATTGCAAACAATGCACAACACAGACGACAAAAAACGAAAACACACAACTGCAGACAGGAACACGTTACGTGATATGTCGTTGGTTACTTGAACTAACACGAGTGCACAGCCGAACAAACTAAACTGAGAACTCTGCTAGTGAACGCGCCGCTTATAGGCGTCAGCCGCAGCGAACATGTTGACGGCGTAGCGTAATGGTCAAGCGCATTGCTCACGAAACAGTCGACCTGGAATCAATCCCAGGTGCTTCCTAATTTTTTGCAATTGTTGTCATTCTTATTTTCCTTGGTTTCGTCAGATTGTTCAACTAATTACCGTAGAATTTAAATACATTCAAGTAGTATATTTATATAACTAGGCGAAAGGTTTAATGAAAATAAAGATTTTAACGATTCTTGTGATTAAGTGCGCTACTTTTTATTCATTACGACAGTAGACGTTTTGCCATTTTTATGGTGACATATCATAGAAACATGTGAAACATATATGTTTCACTCTAGGCACATTTTATGAAGGCATTGTTTGAGCAGTTACATTTCTCTGCAACATGCTTCATTGGAAAGCACACTTAATTCAAGTTTTAAAACTAAGGTGTTTCCTCTAATAGTTTGGATGCAAACCAAGCGTACTAGATCATAGGGGTGTCCACAAGAGCACTGAATTGATGCAGCACGGTCGAATGTATTTTAATTGCGTCTTCTCTTGATGATACCTCTCGCTGTTGTTGGAGTTATTCAGGGGCACTTTGTAATCTTTTAATTAGATTTTTGACTTGACGATAGAAATATACATCTACCGTAAATAACCGAACACTCTGAAGATACGGAGTAAAATAGAAATGAGAAAACAAAATCAGGACGGACCTGGGATTGATCCCAAGGCGCCTGTTTCGTGAGCAATGCGCTTGACCATGACTCTACGCCAATAACGACGAACAGAGCGCTAAATAGGGTATAGCCTCCTATAGTGCTATCGGAACAACTTTCGAGAGCATGTTCTCCTTTCCTATGGCCAACTCAGGCGAAATATTTCGGGCACGTTATGTGGAGTCCCACCTCTTTCTAGAAACAATTCGGACGAAATCGGCGTGTCCCAGTTGGCGACCTCCCCTAGTGAGAACTCAGCTAGCGAGCGCACCGCTTATAAGTGTTACCCGCACTGGCTTGCTGATCGCGGCAACGCTTATGAGCGTCAGCCGCTCTGGCGTGTTGATCGCGGAAACGCTTATGAGCGTCAGCCGCTCTGGCGTGTTGATCGCGGAAACGCTTATAAGCGTCAGCCGCAGCGAACGTGTTAAAGACTGCGATGGAGCTCCGTATGCCACGGCAAACTGGCTGACACTGACGGCGGCGGTGCACAAATGCTGCGCAGCTAGCGCCATTCGACGGCCAACACCGCGGTTCCTGGTGTGTCCGCTGTGCCGTGCGTGTGATCATTGCTTGTACAGCCCTCTCGCAGTGTCCGGAGCAAGTATGGTGGGTCTGACACACCGGTGTCAATGTGTTCTTTTTTCCATTTCCAGGAGTGTATACAGGGTGTTTCAAAAATGACCGGTATATTTGAAACGGCAATACAAACTAAACGAGCAGTGGTAGAAATACACCGTTTGTTGCAATATGCTTGGGACAACTGTACATTTTCAGGCAGACAAACTTTCGAAATTACAGTAGTTACAATTGTCAACAACAGATGGCGCTGCGGTCTGGGAAACTCTATAGTACGATATTTTCCACATATCCACCATGCGTAGCAATAATATGGCGTAGTCTCTGAATGAAATTACCCGAAACCTTTGACAACGTGTCTGGCGGAATGGCTTCACATGCAGATGAGATGTACTGCTTCAGCTGTTCAATTGTTTCTGGATTCTGGCGGTACACCTGGTCTTTCACGTGTCCCCACAGAAAGAAGTCACAGGGGTTCATGTCTGGCGAATAGGGAGGCCAATCCACGCCGCCTCCTGTATGTTTCGGATAGCCCAAAGCAATCACACGATCATCGAAATATTCATTCAGGAAATTAAAGACGTCGGCCGTGCGAAGTGGCCGGGCACCATCTTGCATAAACCACGAGGTGTTCGCAGTGTCGTCTAAGGCAGTTTGTACCGCCACAAATTCACGAAGAATGTCCAGACAGCCAGATGCAGTAATCGTTTCGGATCTGAAAAATGGGCCAATGATTCCTTTGGAAGAAATGGCGGCCCAGACCAGTACTTTTTGAGGATGCAGGGACGATGGGACTGCAACATGGGGCTTTTCGGTTCCCCATATGCGCCAGTTCTGTTTATTGACGAAGCCGTCCAGGTAAAAATAAGCTTCGTCAGTAAACCAAATGCTGCCCACATGCATATCGCCGTCATCAATCCTGTGCACTATATCGTTAGCGAATGTCTCTCGTGCAGCAATGGTAGCGGCGCTGAGGGGTTGCCGCGTTTGAATTTTGTATGGATAGAGGTGTAAACTCTGGCGCATGAGACGATACGTGGACGTTGGCGTCATTTGGACCGCAGCTGCAACACGGCGAACGGAAACCCGAGGCCGCTGTTGGATCACCTGCTGCACTAGCTGCGCGTTGCCCTCTGTGGTTGCCGTACGCGGTCGCCCTACCTTTACAGCACGTTCATCCGTCACGTTCCCAGTCCGTTGAAATTTTTCAAACAGATCCTTTATTGTATCACTTTTCAGTCCTTTGGTTACATTAAACCTCCGTTGAAAACTTCGTCTTGTTGCAACAACACTGTGTTCTAGGCGGTGGAATTCCAACACCATAAAAATCCTCTCTTCTAAGGAATAAACCATGTTGTCCACAGCACACTTGCACGTTGTGAACAGCACACGCTTACAGCAGAAAGACGACGTACAGAATGGCGCACCCACAGACTGCGTTGTCTTCTATATCTTTCACATCCCTTGCAGCGCCATCTGTTGTTGAAAATTGTAACTACTGTAATTTCGAAAGTTTGTCTGCCTGAAAATGTACTGTTGTCCCAAGCATATTGCAACAAACGGTGTATTTCTATCACTGCTCGTTTAGTTTTTATTGCCGTTTAAAATATACCGGTCATTTTTGAAACACCCTGTATCATATAGTAATGGTACATGTTGTCTAGGGAACATGTAGTAATCAAAAACGTTCACATGGTGACGACTCTTAATCAGTTTCATATAAATATCCGAGAGCACATTACACACATTTCATGATTTCACCCGCTCAAACACGTTGCAAGCAGTAACATTCTCTTTTCCCAGCGAATCCGTAGTCCTCAAGGTTGACTGTCGTAACATATTGAGGAAGTTAAGACCTCTACATAATTTTTTCTTGAGTTTGGCTATAGCTCTGCTCTTAAATAAGCAGAGTTGTGCAGTCACTATTCCCCTTTTATAGCGATAACTAAAGCGCGACCATACTTTACAAATGGTCCAAACGGCTCTGAGCACTATGGGACTTAACTGCTATGGTCATCAGTCCCCTAGAACTTAGAACTACTTAAACTTAACAAACCTAAGGACATCACACAACACCCAGTCACATACTTTACACAATACACTCACTACCACTCCTCAGATTCACTATTACAATTACGACATTACCTTATTCACAGACATCCTGCATACACTTGAAGTTGAATAACTGAATCGTGGTCGTGCGGTAGCGTTCTCGCTTCCCGCGCCCGGGTTCCCGGGTTCGATTACCGGCGGGGTCATTGATTTTCTCTGCCTCGTGATGACTGGGCGTTGTGTGCTGTCCTTAGATTAGTTAGGTTTACGTAGTTCTAAGTTCTAGGGGACTGATGACCATAGATGTTAAGTCCCATAGTGCTCAGAGCCATTTGAACCATTTTTGAACCAATAACTGACTGACGATGGATTGATAGCGATTATTCAGTTACATTCAGCTGGTGCGCTGAAAGTGACGAACAGAAGTCTATTGCTTTTTTTGTGGGCAGACGGTAACACCCTCCACGGTGACCAACGGTAAAGTTTGTTCTAGTTGTAATATAAAACACAATAAATAATAAATATAACTAGTTAAACCTCGAGAAATTTACAGTTGTTTAAAATTCAAGTAACTTTTGACCCATTCATTTTTCACATCATTTGTGGATAGAGCAAAGCCCTCTATCTTTTATGGTGGGGACGCCATTGCTTTGGGCGATAGTATATATCAAGCGCCCCATAGCCTGTGTGGTTGGGACGCTGTCGTCATGGTAGCCTCTTCGAATAAGTCGTCTGCTGTAATACGATATTTGCGCGGCGTTCGTTGTTATGGTAACGGCGTACCATAATCATTCTTCCGCCATGTTGTTGTCAATCTATGTGGTCTTCTGCTGCGGCGTTATCTTTGCACAGCATGCGTTGTCGTGGTGTGTTCTGGCTGCTATCCATGAAAGTAGTTCCTAGTAATTAATAAAAAAACTTCAAAATCAATGTAATCTCTGTTATAATATTAACATATTAGAAAAAGAAGTATATCGGTGCCCCTTAGCCTATTTGGCTAGTATGCCGTCGTTACAGTAGCCTCCTCGTACGTGTCGTCTGCCGTAGCACGGCATTCGATATCATAGCATCGGTGTACCACAATTCTCCCTTCATCATGCTGCCGTCGATCTACGTAAGTCGTTGTATTATGGATATTCATCCACAAAGTTGTTTCTGAATTATATATTAACATTTTAGGACTTATATAAGGAAATCTTTAAACTTTGTAGCTCTTCATTATAAAATTAGTACACTATAACAAAAGTAGTATCAATATACATCGTCATACAATATTAACATAGCTGAGAAGGAGAAGCAGTATCGTCATGAACTAATAATATTTGCGAAGATTTCAAAATAATTATTATCACAGTTTACTATTTGCTCATTAAGAATTGCCGTTGTATCCTTTTTAATGTGCAGGAAGATCTCTCAATTTTCCAAGATGTCCATCATGGGTCCCTAAGGACCCATGTGGCCCTAACCGCAGTCCATGGCCACGTCCTCCATGCTAGCCTTTGTGTCTTAGTAATTGTGCATCCGCATTGAAGATGGTAGATTCACTGCCCGTCGACGCGAATCTATCATGTGAATGTGTAATATGTGTTATTTTAGTCTTGTTCAGAAGGACAGTCACCTAGCGTTCATATAACTGATCCGCCTCGATGGGCAATGAACGTCCGGAAGAAGAGACACCACGCATTGTTGTAAATGATTAGCGTCGATGGGATGGCGCAGTGGTTAAGGGCAACTGCCTAGTGAGCAGGAGATCTCGGATTCGAATCACGGTTCGACACACATTTTCATTTGTAGCTAATGATTCCGCATAAAGTCGCCGTGCAGCTGACGTCAATAAATAATTCCTTCCCTTCCCTTTCCTTTCTCCCGCATCCTCCTTCAATTTATATAATATGTATCACAAGTGCGGATACCGCGTCAGAAAAAACAGACGCCATGCAGTCACATAATTTTTATGAGAGACTTCCATTACAAAAATACCTTTCACGTGTATGTCATGGTCATCATACGCCGTTACTCACCTAAGAAAAGGTTGTAGCTGAGCAGAACCTAACGCAACGTAGGTGGTACTACAAGAGAATTGGATGTGCCGGTATCTACCTGAAAACGGACTTTCAAAATATTCACTTGTAGCATTAATAATTATTTGAAAAGTGTACCTGTAGCGGGCTGAGTTAATGTTTCAAAAAAATAGTGTCCGCTTCCTCATAAGGACGCGAGGCCAACGAGAAATACAGGCCGCGGCGCTTACGTCACGTGTGTCGCGCTCGCTCGCTCAAATCAGCAGACAAACCATGATTCTTCACCTGTTAACTCGTAACTAGGCACGTCCGTACTAACTAAAACTGAATCTTGTACTGGAATCCGCTACTATGGAATCTTACTGTTATTAGTCCTATAATGATGGGAAGTCCATGGGCCTACTTATAATTTATTACGGCTGTACTGGCGTACAATAAAATAAAATCGTGCTAAAATGATTATCAGTTGCATAAGGCACCACTTCCAGCAAGTAATGAGTACTTTTAAGCAGAAGAGACTAAATGCTATAAACAAGCCGTTATACCATTTGTATCGAGTATAGATCTTAAATTAAATTTTGCTGTAGTACTGTCAATCAGTAAGACTTCATAATAGCAGATTCTAATGGAAGATGCTATCCTCGTTAGTACTTACACGCCCAGCTGCGAGTTAACAGATTTAGTAACGCATTTTGTCTGCTGAGCTGAGCGAGCGAGCGAGCGAGTTCATGACTACCTTCGTGACGTACGCGCCGCGGCCTGTCTTTCTCCTGGGCCTCGATAAGGACGGCAGTGACGTCAGACAACAAGGGGAGAAACGGTAGAACCAGACTCCGCAGCATACCGATGTTTCCGTATGTCGGACGACCGAGACAAGCTGTTATTGTTATCCCCAATGCAGCACGAAAAACAAGTAGCAGACCGATGTGGGCAGAGGAAGCGACGGTGTTTGTGAAAACAATGACGACAAGAGGGTAAACTGTGGGTATTGAATTTCCGTCGAGACGGAGAACTCTGAAAAGATTCAGAAAATGAGCTACCGGAGAGAGATCGTCTGAAGTGTCGCGGCCCCGTTGGTGTGCCTCTAGGCCGCCATTGTGAAGAGGAGGGCCGTGGCGTAACATGTTTAACGGGGCGGTCGACACGAGCCTTAGGTTTCCTATTGTGCTTACAGTAAGTGTTTAACGTCAAACCGGTGGTGAAACCGCAGACCGAGTCTCCCACTGGCTTTCGATTTCCTTTGTGAATTCGTAATCCCGAACAATTTTAAGGATTTCGTCTAAGGAAGGATACAAATGCCGTAAAGCCTGTGTGCCTAGTTTCTCGTAGGGAGAACTTTGGATAGGCAAGTCCCGAATGAAGGAATTGGCATACTATCGCCGGCATGATTCTTCGGAGCACATAGAAGAACAACGGCGACTAAGACCACGAATGTCAGTGATTAGTTCATTATAGCAGACCTGGCAAACCATGACTCGCGAGCCATTCCCCTCCAGCGATTGCTTTCCCACCAAATCGACTCGTGCGGTGACGTCACTGCCCCGCCACGGCCACGTCGGACCACTGTCACTCGGGGATCGTAAGCTCTATAATACGAACTCCCTAAACGTAAACGGCAAAGGACATACACCACTAAGACATTGCTCTTTATTCAGCTGGTTGTCTCAAATTCTTATATTGACATTGATGAAATATTTAAATGTTTAGGTTAGCTCTATTTTTGGTCTTGACAAGTTCTGCAATTCGATTTTAGTCTGAATTGTAGCGAAACGGAGTTGAAGCTCCAGTGGTTCATTCGACACTCCATTACGATGAGCATATATAATGTACTCATTGAAGAAAATGTATTTTCAAAAATGATGTTGACATGAAAAATTATGTTATTTTAAGGGTGAAATCTGTGATTTCTGGATACCGATCTTGTGGCATAATTACAAAATTTTGGCATCTGTTTAGCTTCTAGATAGCATGAATGGATCATTTTGTAATCTGCAAACCTCTTCTTGAAGAACAATTTTCATTGCGTTATGAAACAAAGTGATATCCGGCTCTATAAGTTTTAAATATTCAAAACAACTATGCAAGCCACTGGAGACATCACCAAAAATGGAAGTAAAATTTGAAAATTTTAGTTTCATGTTTATCTGTTTCAATTTACAGCAACTCGAGAAATAACACAAATTTCGCTTGTTTAATAGTAATATAAACAACGTCAGTTTACACCAGCATCTATTAATATCAGTAAACATATCAAAAACGGCATGTAAGTTCAAATTATGTAATTTATTTGTAAAGTCTGTTAGAAAGGCTGATTCTGATTAAAAAAAGTGAAACATTCAGCTCATTCTCAAATTCCATAATATCCGATTTTATTTCTCTACCCAAAAACTTGAAAATTTATATTCTAAGCTATTTCTTATGTTATGTACCATATCATGATTTCAGAGTGCTACGTGGAAAAGCAAGTGTTTTAAAGTGTACTGCGGCATTATCGAAACTAAACGCTTTTGCCACATCTATTGCAGATAGTTTTACGTGTAAGATGTCGCTGACGCGTTTCTGAACTTTAGCTAATTTTAAGCGTAAGACATACGATGCAGACAAACTCTCTTCTTTAAGATTCGATGAATGAGACAACTCTTCTACCTCTTTTTTAAAGTTATCGACAAAAGGGTATTTTTCGTCAGGAGAGTAACGCCCTACGTCTGTGTAAGGCTACATGGAGTGAAGGTGAATATCAAGCAATTATATGAACTTTTTAGTAACTTAAACATTTTTCCCAAATTAAACACTGATGTTTTTCATCGGAATTCTGTACAGAAAAGTAGTGACTCTCCCACTCGCTAAGAAAAACGCACTTTTCGGTATTCTTTATATTCGACAACCTTAAGAACCGCAATAGAAGAATCGCCACAGAAATAACGAGAATCAAAACTAAAGTAAAAGCTACAGTAGCAAACACAATGACAGCTTCATCGATAGCTCAAAATTAAGGAGAAGTAATTCGAACAAAACGCCTAGGGCAAACCGACTAACGAAACAGCGATGCCTTTTCGAATAGACGCTTCCCCACACGATTGCTGATAAACAAACGAATCGAGATCTACGGCTAGGCCGTGAAGACATGACCCGAGTAGAGTCGGAGGGGGAAGCGATAACTGGAGGGCAGCAACGCTTTGCCAGTCCTGATTATATATATATCCGACATCCGACGGTCGATTGCAACGCTGGTAAAATTGCAGCCTAGCAAACGCCACGCGGTAGTGACACCCATAATGGCTGAACAAAAGCTTACGAATTCAGCAAAAGGCGGGGAACAACTTCTGGAACAAACCCTTACATATTATGCGAAGACCACGAAAGAAACAAATGACCGTTTATGATCAGAATCGATTACCTTGTAGGCCAAAAACTGATGGATGAGACGTTGTAAGTTCGTTTCCCAAACGTCAACGCCATCCAGAAGCGAAGGAAACGGTGGAAATGCCGAAGTATTCTCGTTCCTGATAGACACTGTGATTTGCTACTGCTGTCGATATGATGGCTGTTATTGTTTTCTAGTAAGCCGCCGTTGTTCCTCCTGCTTAAGAAGCTGCTGCTTCATAAAGTATGGTACGGGTCCATATTGTGAGATATATTGGTGCACTGCGAGTTCGGAATTACTCGGCGCCTCTGATGAAGTCTACTGTTATGACCAAAATTTACTGGGTGAAGTACGGCAGTGTACAGACACCCAGTACATACAATAACTGTTAAGGGAGGTGTTACACAAACAGGTGATAGCTGACCAATATTAATCCATGCGTAGGCTGCAATCAAAGCAGATGTCGTCACCAGATAGCGGCTGGTGAAGTGATAGTTCCCCAGTCGAGCACACGAGAGAAGGGTCATGGTTACACGCGGGCGGTGGTCGCGGAGTCTGGCCAGGCGACATGGGGCGTCACCTCTTCCCAGAGAGTCGGTTACGCAGACAGCTTGTAGATCGCGACGCCGCCGATGCTGGGAGCTGCAGGTAAGAATCGATCTCCGACAGCGATGATAGCTCCATGTAACTGTCGGAGTCTGTTATTACAATTCGTATGAATATGTTCTGTATATTGGTTTGATTAATGTTAAGTAACATGTATTCGTGACGCTTTGGCAGTTTCAATGTGATGTGATTTTCTTTTTCTTTCAACTTCAAATATGTTAATGATTTTTACTGGGTATGGTCTATCATATTTAATCTTTTCATGAGAGTGCTGTGGTGATATAATGGTTGTGACTGTCAGCCATACCCGC
Organism: Schistocerca cancellata; assembly: GCF_023864275.1. Classification (NCBI taxonomy): domain Eukaryota; kingdom Metazoa; phylum Arthropoda; class Insecta; order Orthoptera; family Acrididae; genus Schistocerca; species Schistocerca cancellata. The sequence goes on from NC_064629.1 coordinate 576,919,666, forward strand.
TTTTGTTGTTCGAACTTTCCCTCTGGGCTGTTTATTATTCATTGGGCACATGTATACAGTTCCCTACTCACTGTTTACTTGCAACTGGCATTATGCACAAATAGCTGAATACCTGGCGTGCGAGGTGACGCAGTGGTTAGCACACTGGACTCACATTCGAGAGGACTACGGATCAAACCCGTGTCTGGCCATTTATATCTAGGTTTCCAGTGATTTCCCTGATTCGCCCCAGGGAAATGCCGAGATGGTTACTTTGAAAGGGCTCGGCCGATTTCCTTCCCAATCGTTGACAGAATCCGAGCTTGTTCTCTGTCTCTAATGACCTCGTTGTCAATGGGATGATAAACACTAATCTCCTCCTCCTACTTGGCATTGCGTGGGTGTGTATTCATTCCAGTCTTCTATTAGTTCATATCCTCCACCCCATTCTCTCTGTTCATCTTCTCCGTCTGCCTCTCTGTGTCTACCTCCTCCTCCCGTCTCTCTGTCAGTCTCCTCCGGCATCCTATCTTTGTCTACTTCCTCCACCTGCCAATCTCTGTCCATCACCTGTTGCCCCCCCTCTCTCTGTGCATTACCTACTCACCCCCCCCCACTTCCTGACCATCACTTACTCTGCCTCCATCTCTGTCCATCACCCACTGCCCCCCTATCTCTCCATCTGCTGCTGTCCCTCTCCCTGACTATCTGCTACTACCCCTCTCTCTGTCAATCTGATCCTGCCGCTCTCTCTCTGTCTATGTGCTCCTGCCACTCTCTCTGACAATCTCTGGCCCGCATGCAAGCAGTTATTCGGCTTGGCATAGATTGACACCTGTTGAATGTCCTCCTGAGGGATATCGTGCCAAATTGTGTCCAATTGGTGAGTTAGACTTCAGGAACAAACCCTTACACACTATGTGAAGACCACCAAAGAAACAAATGACCGTTTACGATCTGAATCGTTTACACTGTAGGCAAAGAAGTGAAGCTGGTTGGAGAGTCCTACTCACAATGTTCCAATCGTTCTCAGTTAGGTAGGGCTTGACAAGCACGAGGACAAGCAGTAGAAATTCTCGCCGAGTGCGGACAGGCGTTATCTTTTTGGAAAGGCAGACCCAGGTTGGCTTGCCATGAAGGGTATCAACTAGAATGTCGTGAACGTATCGATGTACTGTAAGGGTGCTGCTGACAACCAGAATTTGCTAGTAATCAGGGCTCAGTTCGAATTGGGACCATCACTTAAATCGATTCTAATCCAACCAATGACAATCCAGATGTGTCTGCAGACGCCCCAGGCAGTGATGTGATACCAACCTGGCAGTCGCCCGCTATACGGCCTGCAACCAAGAGTAATTGGGTGGGGTGCCATTTCTTTTCAAGCAGGACCCAGTTGGTTATCATCCGTGGGATCCTTACAGCATGGCAGTACGTCGACGATATTTTGTTACCTTCATGGCCTGCTCTGCTCTGAGATAGTGGAGAAAGCGTTTTGTAAACTTGTATTGACTTAGTGTTGGAATTAATTTAGAATGGCTGTTTATCACAACAGTGTGTAGTGTTTGCGGATGTTGATCGGTATTGTGGTGGGAATTCGCGTGATTGAAGGAACTTCGTGTATCTTACTCCATTCAAGGAAATTACCATTAGGCCAGTGCCGTGTGCTACAATTTGCTGTATAAATATGAAGAGGTCTACTTGTCAAGAAATACCATTTTCCTGGTAAATGCAAACTGCATTGTACGAGTATTTATACATTTTGTCTAATCTCTGATGGTGTTCCCATCGTGTGCCTGATAATTTCAGTCATCAAGCAGTATGTGTTCTCTATCTTAAAGGTAGACCACTTTGACCGTATTTAATGCACAGATCTTCGCTTTCTCAGTTCAGGGAATCCCTGTATGCGTGACTTAACTGAATAATTTCGGAACTGCAGAATTTTTGCGAAATATGCATTTTCGCCATCAACCACCATGTGTTTTGTCGTGAATGTGCATCCTCCCGTAATTCTAATCGAAGTTTATGCAGGGTAGGTCTAATGGGCAAGATGGTTACATACATGTATAGAAGGTTTCAGCCCGTCTATGACTTTCATGTTTTTGTACCTTCGCTTGTGGTAGTGACGAATTCTCAAGGCATACCAATGTGCATCTATCTTGTTCTCTGCTGTGCTCTCTATGTCCTACTGAACGTCATTTCACTCAGATACCTGTAGGTCAATTGCTGCATGTATCCCTTATGTGTCTCTAGTGCTTGAGACTGACCTTGATGTCTATTTCAACCCCAAAGCCTGATAAATCGGCCTGCTTCTGATTAAATGACAAGCCAGCTCTTTCATTTCTATGTATTGAATAATCTTGACAAAACGTCAGAATAATATTGAATTCTGTATCGCATATTTGTGACATACCGAGAAGACCCTGTCGAGTAGACGTCATAAATCAGCAGTATAGTCAAATAACTCTGAAATGAGGAAACGCGCCCAATGTTTCACCGCCACTTCTCTGTACTAATGATTTATTTACGGAAGCCCGAAAGATATTAATAATAATGATAATGGGCTAAAACTAGTGATAGGTAAAAGAGACTAGCCCGTCACGTCCTAATTATAATTTGACTGATCACGACTTTTATCTTCCTCTTGGCCGTGTATGCCCATAGTACAATATGTCGAACTGAATCCTAAAGCCGTTATTCGCTGCACAACAGAAATTCAAGATTAATCATTTCACGGCGTCATTCATGCCATATATTGCTTTTAGATCTTATCGATTCACATGCAGGCTAGCGAAGAGGGAGGGCGTGAGCCAGACGTGACTACAAAAGCAGGCCATAGCAGGTCCAGATATAAAGGAACCATACGTGATATTAATTTCACATCCAACGTTTGAGTTCACATACAAAAGAAGCCTTTCAAACTTTCCCAGAATTCTCGCAGTAAACTGAAGTCCCTTCCTCACACTACACTACCACCGACCTCACATGCTCTTTCCACTCCGTACCGCTTTGCAACGTCAGGCCTAAATATTTCATTGGCGTGACTGTACGAAACAGCACGCTATTAATACTGCATTCGAACATTACAGGATCGTTTTTTTTTTCTACTCGTCTGCATTAACTTATATTTCTTACGTTTAGAACAAACAGCCATTTACCATACCAAACAGAAATTCTGTGTAAGTCATCCTGTATTCTCGCATCTTTCTAGGTTTTGCTGGAATACCGTGTCTCCAGCTGCAAAAATTATTTCCAGCAAGAGACCCTGGAAAGGACATTGGACTTGTAGCTGGCATCACAGCTGCGTAGTCTCTGGGAATATCTGTTTCTGATGATGAAATAACTTGCAGTAACATTCCTGCTACGAGCAGGGGAGATGATTCTTCAGACAATGTTCCAAAGAAAATATTCGCTGGATAGCTCTTCAAAATTCGCTAAGAGCTCTTCGGTCACAAACTACGCTTTTTTTAAGAAGCCTTTCGAATTTAGACAGTGATGTATCTGAGGCAGAGTTGCGATCATTTCTGGCAGTAGGGCATTCGTTGACGTCTGTGGCATAACGGAAAACCTAACTCAGAGTGGTATGTCTTGACACTCATCAGTGAAGAGCCACAACGAATCAGAAGCGCAGGACGGCACGCAGAACAAACAGCTCACACTATCACGTCTTTATAGCCCAAAAGTACGACGTCACTATGTAGCTGAATCCTTCTTGAAACATTCTAAGGTTGGTTCTTTCTGACAGTCACTACGAATGCTAGAAAACAAATATCAAAAAACCCATTTAAATGCAGTTGCATAAACAACAATTAAAAATAATGACTTTACTTTAGATTAGGGACGGCCATGGCGTGCCAGACTTCACGTGTGCAGAATAATCGGGCTGTGTGCGGGCCAAGACCCGAACTGTCTTGGCTTTCCCTGGTCCTACGCAGAAGTAATCGACTAGCGCGACACTTCATTCAGTACTGCACTGTGGCGGTTTTCGGTCGGCAGAACTGTCTGCCCTTCGCTATGTGTTCGTCGTATGGAGAACGTTCACAGGTCCAGTCGCTGTTTGCAAAAAAGAAAAAAAAAAGAAAATCTAGTGATCTATCGTCTCAAGCCTTTAAAAATGAATGGGACTGACAGAAGAGAGGGATGAGAATTCTCAATATACATTATGCAATCGCATAAGGAACGAGTATTGCAAATTTGCTATAAAACGACATTACAATACATGCAGAAGGAATTTAAAGATTTAGTTGAGAATGAAAGAGCCAAAAATTACAACGATCGACGAGCAGGATTCATTGTTCTCTACATCAAGAAGCATTTTGTGCAGAATTTTCTGGTATGGATCGCATGAAGAAATTGGTGACACGAATAGCAAAATTTCGGAAGTCGCACCCGTTATTCTGCTGCCAGTTGCTACAGTTTTCGATGAAACTGAACGAAGAGTATGGTGGCTTTACATAGTACTGCAAAATACATTGTTCAAGTTAAGGGGCATGATTCGAACGATTTTTCGATTTAAGACCCAAGGAAAAAAGAGTGCAGAAACGAAAATTAGAGCATCCGGAATGGATTGCATTTTAAATGGAGTTGATTGCACAGTGTACACAGTAGAATATTGCAAGAAAACAAATAACTTATTTCTGTTTTTTTGAGGATGCATTTAAACAAAAAGTCACAATGTAGACAGGGCGTGTTCTAACAAATACAGTCCAGTTTCCGACGCTCACTGCCGTTAAAGAGAACCTGAGCCTTGAAGATTTTATTGTGAACTTGAAAGAATTACAAGGTTAGTTTCCTACATGGTTTGAGAACGCTGCCAATCTTACATCTGTTTTCGAGACTGTTTGCAGTTTCAGTTGAAAGCGCCCCTGTGTATGTGCAGATGTAACTGATTGATCTGCAAGGTAATTCCCGTCCAAAAGACAAATCCCTTTAACGTTAACTCTGTCCAAAACGTCTGCATTGCTTTCTTTAGGTAGTTTCCATGTGTCGATAATGTGGTTACAAAAGTTCTAGAATATTTCGATCAATATATGTGTTGTGAAAGACGTTTCGGTTATGAAACTATGTTAGTTACCATTACATGGCAACCTGAGTGGGAAATCTTGTGAAACTGTCTCCGTCTATCGGTATGTCGACAGTTTGTACCAATAAAAGTTATGCCGACCGTGGTGGCCGAGCGGTTCTAGGCGCTACAGTCTGGAACCGCACGACCGCTACGGTCTCAGGTTTGAATCCTGCCTCGGGCATGGATGTTGGTGATGTCCTTACGTTAGTTAGGTTTAAGTAGTTCTAAGTTCTAGGGGACTGATGATCACAGCAGTTAAGTCCCATAGTGCTCAGAACCAATAAAAGATATACGTTTTCAGAGCGCCATAAATAATTAAATAATAAAAAAATTGTTTTGTTTTTGATCTATGCTGTTGAGAAACGTGAAATATAAAATCAAATCTTAGGAGTGCAACTGCAATACAATTTAAATTCGGCACGTTCACAGTTTCCCCCTCCTCACGCTCACTTCGATGTCTTGGTCACCCCTGCTTTAGACGTTACCATTTCACATACACTTTAGTATGATACGCTATCCTGTTCAGGTAAGGTACGCAAGGAGGATAAAAGTAAAGTAGTGCGGTTGGAAGGTCCCAAAGGGTAGGTTAAGCCGCCTGAATTTGAAAGGTGTTTTCTGTCCTTCGCACCTGTAGGCACATTTCCTTTGGCAAGTGTGAGCGTTGCGAGCTATTCAACCGTTAACACTATTGATTGTAAATAACTGCAGGGAGTTTGTGTGTTCAGTGTGGTGTCATTTATGTGTGGATGATAATGAGAGAAGGTAGAGGTGAAACCCACTGCCGACGCATAGCCTACTCTTCTCGAACAGCACCAAGAGACCTTCCGAGCGTAACGTCCAACCATCAAAAATGTAGCATACTTACATTTCATAAAACATTGTGGAAGAATTGGAATTTAACCCAAGACATTGGCACGAAGACTGGTGATCAAGCACTTCCGGCACCACTCCTCTTGTCCCCTCTGTCACAAATACAAAATAGAAACTGTCAACAGCGGCCAGCGTACACGGAAGGTCACCCACCAGAACACTGCCCATGCTCAGCAGTGGGTAACTTCAGTGATACGGCGGGAACCGATGTATCCAGCGCTCCGCGGCCGTTGAGAGTAATGACGGTATACACCAGATATGACAGTCCATTCGGTCGCAGGAAATCCGCGACAGTTGAAGTGAGTATGGTGTGGCTGCTACGCCCGTCTACCACGATCAGTTACGTAACACAAGGCGCCCGGAGTGGCCTCGCGGTTTGAGGCGCCAAGTCACGGACTACGTGGCCCATCCCACCGGAGGTTCGACTCCTTCCTCCGTAATGGGTGTGTGTGTTGTTCTTAGCATAAGTCAGTTTAAGTCTAGGGACCGATGACCTCAGCAGTTGTCTCTTAGGAAGTCACACACATCATCCGTAACACAAATTTGAGTACGTTTTCATGGCAGCGCCTCATTGTTGCAGCAATTCTAAAAAACTATAGTTTTCAGTCAGTGTTGCGGCAGTTCTAACGAGCTATGGTTTTCAACTAGTGTTGCGGTGATTTCTATTGGTGATGTTCCTCAAGTGTACCGTGAAAGCTGCGTTTCGAATCAATTGTAAGACGAGGTTAGTAAATGGAATTACCCTGGAAGACCAAGCAAGCGAATTATTTGTACACATTACGTTGCAATGGCCCTAGGGAAAGAACAACAGAAAGCGAAATATGACCAGTTTGTAAGTACAGAACCAGACTCATGAAGTTATACGTCTTCAGCCGTACCACTGAAATCTCAACTCGCATGAAGTTCTGTGCTTCAAGTTAAAACAGACGCCATGGGGCGAAATAAAACAATTATGCTGCGAGACTCTGAGAGAGGTGAACGATGATGATACACGAATAACGCCAGAGTAATACAAGAACATGAGTAATCACGTGTAGAATGAGCTCAGATATTTAAGAGAAGAGAGCGTAAGAGAAGAAAAAAAATACAAAATACTGTAATTTCCTTATGGGATGATGAGGGTAGGAGCAGCGAAGATAGTAACTCTAGCGCGGTCGTGACAAACCATTAGTCGGTTAAAGTTGATCATGACGTTTCCCCTGCAAGAAAATTAAATGTTAGATCTTCATTTTTATTGCATACTTGGCTTTTGGGAACTTTGATGCTCCTTGTGAGTGACGAATGGCTATTTTATGCATGCATGGGTGCGTGAGTGTGCGTGCGTGTGCGTGCATTGCGTGTGTGTGAGGAAAATACTATTAGCGCGTGAACGTTGTAACAAAAAATAAAACTCGGCAGCCTTTTGCACTTTGCGGTGATTGCCGTCAAAAGCGCTGCTGTCTGTTAGGGATCTTCTCTCAGTGAATGAAGAATAGTGGTATTTGATTCAAAAATAAATGTCATGTCAAAGATACTACCATTTTGTTACCACGGAGAACGAAGTACTTTACTGTATTGAGTGGCTGCCGGGTTTCAAGTCTTTTCAGTTGATGCAACACTGAGCTACTTGGCTGTCTAAGATGATGGAATGATGATGAGGACAGCGCGACACTCAGTCACCGAGAGGAGAAAATGTCAGACCCTGCCGGGAATCGAGTCTGGACCCACTACATAGCAGTCAGACGCGCTGACCACTCAGCTGACCTCTCGGCTATTTCACTGAAATACATGTTCAGCACCTAAAGTTCTATCGAATCCAAGGTTTCAGTCACAAAATTCGAGAAACCCAGTTGTTTACAGAATTCGAGTCAGATGTCATTGCCCCTCAGACCAAACTTGCAGCATTCTCATACATTCAATACATCGAAGTTTGTCGTATCACACACGCAGATAGGAATTTAAAAAGTTTACCCTCTACTCTCTTCCATAAAAGCACGTGTTGAGATAGCAGCTGGTAAAGCCGGTTAAGGAAAATCAAATAAAACTGGCGTCAGATCAGATTAAGGTAGAGTGCCACTGGTCAGTGCCGAATTTAATCAATGGCAGAAATTAATTCCGCATGGTTATCTGTGGACATAATTCTGGAATTCGCAGAAACACGGATGTCAGGTAACGCGATACTGACAGTGTAGTCACGTTGCGTTTGGCGAACCTTGAAAGCAAGTTAAGAGCAGAAACGCCACATCTCAAACGTATTGACGTAAGATGCAGCGTACATTATTTAAAATATTTTTCTTTTGAGCGTTTAACTCGCTGTATGTGAGGTGATGACGAGATTACTCGAGAGAGTGGGGGGTAGGAGGGGGGGGGGTACTAAGACCTCACCAAAGCTAGAGAACCGAGTTTCTTCCGAATTTGTTTGTTTCATCAAGAAGTGTAGTATTATTTGAATGAAGACGTTTTTCCTATTGGGACAGTGAATATATTTACTTAACCCTTTCAGACTTGAATTTTTTCGGGAGGAAGTAAAATTTTTATTTGTGTGGCAATGCTCTTAGGTGATTTTTTAATTATTTTAGGTGCAAGATTTATACAAAGATATGTTCCCGTTTTTAAAACATACTTTGTACACTTGGCTTCATTTTATGGACTAAAATAACTAATTACGAAATATCCTCTATTGTTATAAATAGTAAAATGATTATTTAATAATTACCATGCAAAATAACGATTGCAATATTCACTTAAATAGTGGAATATAGTGAAACATTAACATCCGTGTACTGTGGTGGTCAAGAGCTGCTACACGCTGCCGAGTGGTTAAAGGCGCTACAGTCTGGAACCGCACGACCGCTACGGTTGCAGGTTCGAATCCTGCCTCGGGCTTGGATGTGTGTGATGTCCTTAGGTTAGTTAGGTTTAAGTAGTTCTAAGTTCTAGGGGACTTATGACCACAGCAGTTCAGTCCCATAGTGCTCAGAGCCATTTTTTTTGCTACACGCTCCTACACTGACTTGCTGGTGTATTCATAGTAATGCTCAACAGTTGGCACCACTTTTGCATGAAGAAAATGTTGAATATTCACAAATATATATCCGAGGTTTCCAGTGGGAAAAATACTTCTTTTGCACTGAGGACACAGTAAAAGTTAATGCACACAATTGGAGCCACAGGATCTGAAAGGGTTAAATGTGCGATTGGCCAATTACTACCCAAGCGTCATTCTCAAATGAAACATGGGACGTAATGTAAATGCATTATATATAGCGTAGGCTATCGTAAGTAAATGGAGACTATGGTAGTTTTCCTAGAAGCCTTGGCCAGCTAAGATTCTAACCGCGTTACCTGTACGCTAAGTTCGTTGCATATCTGTCGCGCGTAAGCTCATTTCGGTAACTTTATTTGAGTATGCGATTAGTGCCTTACTAGATTCCCATAGAAACCTGAAGTGAACCCTCTAGAAACTGAGTGAGGGTCTGTAAATGGCCACGTGTGTTCTACATAGCTATTCTCCTGTCCGTTACTTAAAAATAAACAGTAGTTAGAGCAAAATTCACATGTCTCATTCAGGTTTTATTTGAACATTATTGATCTGTTCGTGAAATAGAGCAATGTTGTAGTAAAAATAAAAAAATAAAAATGAAACAGATTTATCACGTAGCGCTAGAAAACGCGATTTCCTCAAAAAAGGTAAAATTCTTTAAAAAATGTTTTGGTATACAGGGGGGAACCACCTGGGACCATTCAAAACCCGTCGACGAAATTTGAAAATGATCCGAAGAAGAAAAGGGTGTTTATGCTTTCTCATCCCTCCTTTTTGACGCCCTCCTCTGGTGCTTCCACGGACGTCTGGAACATTGACACACACGTGAATGCCTTCGGTAACATCCTTGGTGTCACTCGAGCCCCTTTGTTCGACACTTCATTGCAGAGCCGCCAAACGAAGCACTGAACTGTGGATAAGAATGGAGGGCGGGGATGTCAACCTTCCCACCGTCTAACACGTCCATGATGGTGCTGGGCAGAGTTGTGGTGAATTTGGTGACAATGTGAAATCATTAACTCACCTTACAGCTCACGTGAACTACCGAGATCTTTCCTTTTTCTGCATGTGTCGTCACCTTGCTGTTTGAAGCATCGCCGAGCCAGAGGGTGACTTCGGAGGACGCCACGCTTTTACACCATAACAGAGAAAGGTTGTAGGCACCTCTAAGCCAAATTTTAAACATCTGTGCTGCAATTGGAGACAATTAGTGGGCTCTAAAGTAATGATCCTTTAAGTGTTACGCTATGTACTAACGAACGACTTTGACGAAGGGCAGAGTATAATGCTTTACGGCTTGACACTTGTGAAGGAGCAGATAGGAAACGGCGACGCTTTTCGACTATTTGTATTATAATTTCTTGTGCACCCACGGTAAGTGGTTGAAGGATGGTGAAGCCACGGGTGGGCGACAAGGTGCGGGATTTCCGTGCCTCGGAGTCTTTCTCTCTCCGTGAAAAAAGGATAGGTAACGACCTGTGGTAGATTTGAAGACAATGTGCAATCCTGGTGCCGGCAAAAGTGCTTTGCAGGGCACAGTTCAGTACATATTGTCAGTCACTGGGGACTCCTGTGACACCTGTATATTTGCATTTTGACCCAACAAAACGTCAATTACGATTGCAGTGGGCACGGAATCAACGACAATGGACTTCGGACCAGTGGAAACGAGTCACCTGGTTGGATGAATCACGTTGACCAACAAGCTGTTAGGCAGGTGCCAGTAATATTTTGGCTCATACCGCCATGTATCAACAACCCTGAAGTATAACGTGTTATTTTGGGATACATTTTTAAAATGAACATTCAGATGCGACTACAGATTGTTAACGTGCATTCTTTAATTTGTTTGTGATTTACTGCGAATATTAAGTCGCATGTATGTCCTATTAATGTGTACAACTAGATGTACTCAAGATTTGAAGTGATATTTTTGCTCATCTATGTGATACATTCTGACGTTTTCTCTTGAGAATGACCTAAATGTCAGAACTGACCGATGGTGTACAAAGATAATTGAATTCATTGCCCGGGCGGAAAATTATTGATTCAAGAATTTCTTCAAGCCTGTGGGACCGTATATAAAGAACATATTGTGTGTTTAATTGTGAGAGATTTAAGTAACATGTGTTTAAATACAAATCAAGACTTGTGATTCACACTAAGCCATTAAGCTAGGAATATTTTCCAACAGAACAACCATGACTAACGTGACGAATATTATAATTAACATCTTTATTCAACTGTAAAGAAAGTCCTGTGGCCAGTAAGGAAATGGGGAGAATAAAATAGTACGCAGTTTTGCCGAATACATAATTGTATATCAAAATGAATAGAACAGCTCAAAAACAAAGAAATAAAGCGTGGAATTTAACGTTCCGTTGATGTGGTCACTGTAAACGGAGCACTCGTTCTGAAGTATCCAGTCGGAGAATCATTTCAAGTCTTGGCATTACCTTGAAGTGATTTTGAAAAACCAATAAACACTTCAATGTGGATATACGAGGGGTAAATAAAGTCCCGCTGTTTACGAAAACAAATTATAGGTCCTAATCAATGGGTAGCCTCTGGCAGGAAACTCTTAGGACTCAACATTGTGGAGAGGTGTGGAGCTTTGTTTTGATCGAACTATTTGTCGGATGGCGATCCGAATTCAAAATCTTTGCCGTTCATTGGTAACGCTCTCACCATCTTATGATAATTCTTCCCCTCGAATTTTGTGTGGAATTGTTTCTTGGTTTCGGTGGCTTATATGTAGGGTATTTAAAAGCTTTCAGGTCAGACTTATCCGGACTGTAGAAATCCTAAATGGAAAAGTGTGGTATTCACTAAATACACTTGGTGCAAAGTATAAAAGTGACAACAAAAGACCTCCCTACCACAGGAAGAAGTTCTTAGGAGACCTGCACATAAAGTAAGTTCCGACTGATGGCGAAATGAAAACCACATTGAAAATCAGAAATGTTTTATTTGTAATAGTTAGCTACACCTTCCAGCTACTTCTCTACGTAGTCGCCGTTCTGACTTAGACATTTGTCGTAGCGTTGAACCAACTTTCCAGTGCCCTCATCATAGAACGCAGCCGCCAGTGCTTTCAGCCAATTCTCTACGCTGGCGTAGAGCTCGTTGTCTGTGCCAAAATGTTGTCTTCATAGCCAGTGGTTCATGTGAGCAGAGATGAAACTCAGCGGGAGACAATTACAGGCTGTACTATGGATAATCAAACATTTCCAGCAGCTGAAAACGATGCAGGAGTATCTTCATGGCCCCTGCAGAATCCGGCTGAGAATTGTCTTGAAGAAGAAACAGCACGACTGTTACGTAATGTTGGCTGCATAGCTTCAGGCGAAATTTCTCACCAGGACCTCGTACTTGGCGGGAGGCACTATTTTCTAGATATCTTTACGCGCTAACTGTGAGCTCATAAATGAGAATAGCGACGTGATGCTATCTAGGGTCATACTAGAGACACTGCCCAACACATATGTGCAAAGCTTTATCGGATTTTCATAGTCTTTTCCATTGCGCGACCTATCGGAGCTTACTTTCTGGACACCCGTCGTATTGCGAGATAGCTTGCTGGCATGTACCAGTTTTATAGTCTCTTCACAGGGCCAGACATACTGAGGCAAAACTGAAGGCCGCACAAATGAGCAACAATTTGTAGTGATTTATTAGTAGAAAATATACAGTACATTAAGTACCGTGTGGTTGCAACTGCAGTGCAGACAGAGGTCTGCTGTGGGATGTATTTAGCTTATGACATAGAAACTTGGTAGATACTCTGATCTGTTAATGTGGAACCGATTTACGCTGAAAAAAAGATTAGCTCCCATTTTGGCCAATAAGTGCAAATCTGGCACTGTGTAGTACCTCGTCGGCGTCTCCGGTGCTCATATTGAACAAATACTGTAAGCTATGGTTAATACTACCACAGTCATGCCTTTCATACTTCCCGTAATCCACTACATACTGGAACATTTCCGTATATCTTTCTTGCATTACAGTACCATATTTGCACCTGTTGGCCAAAATAGGAAACAATTTTTCTACAGCGTAAGTCGGTTCCGCATTAGCGCATTAGAATATCCATAAAGTTTCACTGCCATATAGCCCACCCTGTACCAATGTGTGTAACTGCACTTTAACTACAACCACCCAGTATCTTGCATGTGTAGATGATGAGTGGAAAAATTGTCAAAAGTTTACTTGCGCTGATCTATGTTTGAACAATGGTCTAGTCCTGAATCCAGTGATTCATGATTGATTCAGTGGTGAGCAAAACTTGACGACGAAAGTAAATTTTGTATTATGTGTTACAGTTAAATAACATATCTCGATCAAATTTGAGCATACGTAGAAAGACCGAGCGAGGTATCGTACTGGTTAGCACACTGGTCTCGTATTTGGGAATACAACGGTCCAAATACGAGTTCAGCCGTCCTGATTTAAGTTTTCTGTTACTTCCCCCAATCCCTCCTCAATGTCGACAAGACGTTGAACCATAATCTTCTTTGATTCATACATAAAAAGAACTGCTACGGTGTAACGCAGAACGCGAGTTAAAGAATAACACAATGAGACGAACAGAAGTGAGACACTAAATGACAATAATTGTACTGAAGCCACCGCGATTTACGATCATAAGGACATTGAAAAAGGCCGGGTATATTCAAAATAGGGTGTGTGATCATCACGAATAGCAATGCATGATCATCAACATGTACCCTTGTTGGCCAGAAGGTTCGTAACCAGGTCATGTGGGAGGTCCTTCCATTCCTCCAACAGCGTGGTTGACACCTACTGGCTGGTAGTTAGTGCATATAGACGTTCTGCAATACGCCTCCCCAATGCATACCACACTTGCTCGATGGGGTTTAGTCCAGGGGAATACGTAGACCAGCCCGTTCACCGAATATTATCTCGTTCCAAGAGCTCCTCAGATTTCGTAGTTCAAGGTAGTCGCACATTGTTATCCATAACAACGAAGTCAGGGCCGAACGTACCCCTGAGAAGACGCACATGGGGAGGAAGTACAGTCACAGTAACAGTGACTGCTGACTGTACTGTGTTAAGATTTGCAAGTCAGTTCGCCTCCCCTCAGCATAACATCGGAACCACCAAAACTCTCATGTTCGACAACGCTGGATGTGTCCACGTATGGCGAGAGGTGGGGACAAGGAATGCACCAACGATGCATTGCCGTCCGTGGTGATCACAGGCTTTAAGAACTATGTTCAAATGTGTGTGAAATCTTATGGGACTTAACTGCTAAGGTCATCAGTCCCTAAGCTTACACACTACTTAACCTAAATTATCCTAAGGACAAACACACACACCCATGCCCGAGGGAGGAATCGAACCTCCACCGGGACCAGTCACACAGTTCATGACTGCAGCGCCTTAGACCGCTCGGCTAATCCCACGCGGCAAGAACTATGTCCCGCCCGCGGACCATCACAAATCGCACTGACTTGAGTACAGTTATTATCTTTGAATAAAAGTGTTATTTCTATTTGACTCAATGCGAATTTTTTTAGATACATTATGTATTACACTGTAACAGTTATTTCTATGTGTGGACCAAGTTTCACCAAGCTGTGTTACTTGGCAGCGACGCATCATCCGAAAATTACTTTCTTCCTCAAGTTTTGCAAACCAATGCATTTATTACTAGTATAATGTCAGGCTCTTTGGGGCGGCGACTCTAAGTCCTGACGTTCTCCTGAGGGAAGGCGTTGATACTGTCGAACTGGCTATTGATAAACACTGTCTCAACGGAGCCATGTGTCTGCTCTTATCTGGGATTAGAGAATGGATGTCCACATGACAATTGTTTGTGTGACGTAAGGCGGAAGCATAACGTAGTCCGTATTGCGTGGGTCCAAAGTGGCGCTTGACCACTAACAAGTTGTGCCTCTTTGGAAGCTAGGCTTGCCGTGTGGTGCCATCTCTGTGTGTAGCTGTCTCTCACATGTTCTGGCGGACAGAGCAAAAACGTTGCGACAAGAAACTGATTTTACATACACACACACACACACACACACACACACACACACACACACACACACACTGATGAACCATAACAATATGACCGCTGCCCACCACGAGCTTGAATGCCTCGTGGTGGTTCAAAAATGGTTCAAATGGCTCCAAGAACCATGGGACTTAACTTCTGAGGTCGTCAGTCCCCTATAACTTAGAACTATTTAAACCTGACTAACCTACGGACATCACACACATCCATGTCCAAGGCAGGATTCGAACCTGCGGGCTGGCCGGGTGGCCGTGCGGTTCTAAGCGCGTCAGTTTGGAACCGCGTGACCGCTACGGTCGCAGGTTCGAATCCTGCCTCGGGCATGGATGTGTGTGATGTCCTTAGGTTAGTTAGGTTTAAGTAGTTCTAAGTTCTAGGGGACGGATGACCTCAGTAGTTAAGTCCCATAGTGCTCAGAGCCATTTGAACCATTTTTCGAGCCTGCGACCGTAGCGGTCGCGCAGTTCCTGACTGAAGCGTCTAGAACCAATCGGCTACTCCGGCCGGCCCTCGTGGTGGGTTGACGCAGTAAGGAAAGAATGTAAGCAAAAGAGGGATAATGGGCATTATAGCGAAGATACAGGCCGCAGATGCGGATATTCACTGATATAAGCGATTTGACAGAGGGGACATGATTTTGGCACTGTGGCTGGGAACGAGAATCTCTGAAACGGCGAATCTGGTCACCTGTTGGTGCACTACTGTCTGGAGAACCTAATGAAAGTGGTAGAGGGATCGTGAAATAACGAGTAGGCCATACGGTATTGGACGACCATGTCTCATCAAAAGCCGGCCACAGATTCGAATCCTGCCTCGTGCATGGATGTGTGTGACGTCCTCAGGTTAGTTATGTTTAAGTAGTTCTAAGTTCTAGGGGACTGATTACCTCAGAAGTTAAGTCCTATAGTGCTTAGAGCCATTTGAGCCATTTTGAATCTCATCACAAAACGTAGAGGTCGGATGATCCATCATTGTATAATACAGGATAGGCAGCGGTGTGTGGCAGATCTGACGACACAGTACAGTGGTGTTACAGACACAAGTGTTTCGGAGCACGCCGTTCATAGGCCACTGTTGAACATGGAGCTCCACGTCACACGATTCCTAGGCGTTCTCGTGTCGTCCCGACGTCGTCCGTTATGATGGTAGTGGGCGCAGCATCACTGAGTTTTCACCGTGGATCGATAGAAATGAGTCGCCTCTCGAATGAATCGCATTTCATGTTACTGTAGGTCGATGGCTGTCATCCAGGTCAATGGCTGCACACGCACCGCGCCACAGATGCAGGACAGTGAGGGCAGAATTATGCTATGGGGTGCACTGAGTTGGGCTTCCTTGGGATATGTGATGGTAATAGAAGGCATCGTGACAGCAGTGAACTGCGTGAACATGGTTGCGGACAACCTGCATGGCTTCATGCTTGAAGTCTCTCCCTACAGTGACGGCATCTTCAAGCAAGATAACTGTCCCTGTTGCAAGGTCATAATCGCGTGTTTCCTTTCGGGCATGCCGTTTTAATAATAGCCGAGAACGAATGTATTTTTCCATGAAGTACTTACAACTCATAATTTCTACTTTATGTCACAGCAACTGTCTAAATATACTATCGCCAGTCTCAACTTGTGCAGTAGAATACAGTGCATTGATAGTCCTGAACTCTGGGTTCAGAAACATTTGGCAACTTTGTTTGTAATCGTTCATGAAAGAGGTGTGGCTGCTGATCCATCTGTATTCTATACACTGTAGTTTTCGATATCTTCTCATTTTCCGTTGACGGCCCCTTATTGATGAATCTTCCTCCCACAACCCAATAATTTGTTCTCAAATTCTTCTGCGCAAATAGTCCTTAGTCGAGAGTTTTCTTTCATTCTGGATGAAGTCGGCTGAGAAACTCTTGTCTGTACATCTGCTCATTTTCCGGGATACTGTATCTTTCTGCAGACTACATTAATTACATGTCAGAACGTTATTGTAACGAGTGATGGCCCATCTTCGACAACTAGACGGTAATTGTAAATAGTGGTAAACCCGACTGTGCACAAGTCCCAAACAACTGAATATTGATTTACACTAGCCACCAAAGCCGATGACCCTTGCAGTTATTTTCAGTGAAACATAAACAGTTAGAAAACATATGCATTGCCCATGCGAGGCCTCGTCGAGTCTGAAATACTAATTTCCGGTTATTGTATCGTTATCTCAAAATACTCAGTCTCACAAGGGAACCGCGCCTACAGGTCATCCCCGCTTTGTCCAAATGTGTGGAACATGCAGGACTTGGCAAGAAATGAAAGTAACAGCAGAAGCCGGAGCTGCAGATGCCCAAGCATTTAGAAAAAGTATCATTTTTGGTGTGGCTAGGGCGAGGCATGAGTGATTTATGTTGACGTAATTTCCAGGCAACATTTTGTGCAACGGAAGAAGTACAGAATAGTAATTAGACGGTTGTGGGCTCGAATCTGTTTGTATAATCTTGTTCCTTTGTTTCACTTTTTACTCTTCTTTCACTGCAAATAAAACGAAATAATGCTCTATATATTGTATTTTTAATATACTCATAAAATACATAAAAAAGAAAGGTCAACGAAAATTTGCGATTGCAAATAAATTTTCACGAACAGATTGTAAAGCGTGCCCGAAAACTTCGTATTAGTATGTAGTATCCTACCAACGCGTCTAATATAGGGTGCCTAGGAAACTGTTATATCGGATCGTTAGACAACAATTCAAGCAACTCGTATTAATGGAGTTTATTACAGTAAGTTAAATTAATCATTCTTAACTCTGCGTATTCACAAAGTTGTGTCGAAAGCAAATGGCGACAGGCAAATAATCAATCTCCTTCGGTATATACAATTTCAGTGCAAGCAAAACAAAACAGTTCATAAGTCACTGCTGACAATACGCCCTAGACCGCGCGGCTACCCCGCGCGGCTCTAAAGATTTGCAAATATCTGTAAATAGGTTTGATTGCCCCTGTTACTGCCAGAGGAAGAGAATGTTTATGTGTAAATTCATGCAGGGTGCCAAAAATTCAGCTTGCCTATATTTACACCAAGTGTTTGGTGGAGGTGGACACAAAGCATGACATGGCTTTTCATCGGTTGATATTCGATGAAAGAAAGTGCTCAACACAGCTCTTTTCACCTTCTCTAAATTGTCACAGTTACCTCTAATGTCCTTCCCATAATATTCCTGTATTTCATCAATTACTTAGTCCGTTAGTCTTCCAGCACATTTTATTGTCTTGCCATCAGACAGTTTTGTGTTACCCAGCGTGTTCCCATCCTTTTCTTGACATGTCCTACACACTCAAGTTTTTGTATAGGAACATCATATGGCTTACTGTTTTTTACTGCAATGAAAGCCTTGCTGTCTCCATCACCTAAGTAATTCACATATCTGACACCCCTCTGCTTCTACAAACGCTGGAAAACGTTAACTGATCCTTTTACCTCCATTCCTCCACTTTTGCTATCATAATTTCTTATACACTGCTGCTTATGAAGTAATCTGTTCTTCTGGTTCACTGTAGAACCTGGCTGTACTTACTAAGAACTTCAAAATCCAAAACTTTTCCAGTGTCAATAGTTATTGTAGATGTAAAGCCATTTTTAGAACTAAACCCACGCTTTTGCCAGCATCCATCCACAGAAATGCTGATTGTGGCGTATTCTGTCAACCTCCAGCGCTGTGACATGCGAGGGTGTTTGAAAATACTGTGCAAAGGCCTACACACAGATACCTGTAGCCGAACGTGACATTCCAAAGACAGCCATCATCACTCCTTTTGGTTTATTCTAGAGCATGTTCATGACTTCTGGATTGAGGAATGCCGCACAGACATGGCAGCGCTTCATAGACTCTGTGCTACAGGGTTTACCTTTTGCGTTCGCTCACCTGGACGACATTTTGTTTTTTTCGTCGTCGCCTGAGAAACATCGCCACCATATAGCCGAGGTATTCAAGCTATTGGAACACTACTGAATCGTGCTCAATACCTCAAAACGTGTCTTTGGCCAACCTGAAGTATACTTTCTCGGACATAGAATTTCTTCGGCAGGATCACTACCAGTACCTGAGAAGTTGGAAGCCATTTCGCGGATTCAGAGGCCCGTTACAGCCAAGGAACTACGGCGTTTCCTCGGGTTGTTAAATTTTTTCCGCCCCCATTTGCCACACTCTGCTGATCTACAGGAACCTTTAGTCGCAGCTCTACCTGGTCCGAAAGCCAAGGGTAACACGCCCGTAACTTGGACTCACGAAATGACTGTCGCGTTTGAAGCGGCCAAGAAAAGCATCGCCAACGCAGCCCTGCTGGCACATCCAGATCCTACCGCCACGTTAGTACTGGTAGTCGACGCTAGCCAGTCCGCAGTAGGCGCTGTGTTACAACAACCATATAGTGAGTGACACGTGGCAGCCACTCGCATTTTTTTTTTCACGCAAGTTGACAACCTCACAAAGACTTTGGAGTGCATACGACAGAGAACTTCTTGCCATTTACGAATATGTCAAGTACTTCAGGCCGCAACTAGAAGCACGTGACTTTGTTATCTTTACGGATCACAAGCCACTAACATACGCATTTCGTCAGAGCAACATGAACTGTTCCCCCAGACAACACAACCAGCTCATGTTTATTTCTGAGTTTACCACTGATATACGTCATGTGTCTGGGATCGACAATGTAGTGGCCGATTGTTTGTCCAGAGTCAGCAGCATCACCAATACGATCCATTACGCCAACCTTGCTGCAGCACAGCAAGCTGATGCGGAATTACAAGCGATTCTGTCAAATGGTGACTCAGCGCTGGACCTGCACCTGGTAGACATTCCTGGAGGCAATGTAAAGCTATATTGTGACATGTCCACATCGAAGCCGAGACCCTTCCGACCTCTGGAATTTCGGAAGAATGCTTTCCATTCGCTACACAACTTATGCCACCCAGGCATAAGTGCTACGACACGTTTAGTAACAACGCGTTACTTCTGGCCTGGAATGCAAACGGACTGCAACGAATGGGCGAGATGGTGCTTGAAATACCAGCGTATCAAGATAAATCGCCACGTCCACACACCGGTAGGAAGCTTTCCAATCACAGCAGCACGATTCATGTATGTCCACTTTGACATTACTGGCCCACTGTCATCATCCGATGGTCACCGTTACGTAGTTACGATGATTGATCGGTACACTCGATGACCGGAAGCTGCGCCGGTGGACGATGTTACGGCAGAAACTATCGCTTTTACCTTCATCACACACTGGGTGTCACGTTTTGGTTGCCCGCTGCATATTACGACGGACAGGGGACGTCAATTCGAGTCCGATTTGTTTCGAGAGTTGACATAATTTTGTGGCACACTTCCCACCGGACGACGAGCTATCACCCTGCCAGCAATGGTTTAATAAAATGGTTCAAATGGCTCTGAGCACTATGGGACTTAACATCTATGGTCATCAGTCCCCTAGAACTTAGAACTACTTAAACCTAACTAACCTAAGGACAGCACACAACACCCAGTCATCACGAGGCAGGGAACATCCCTGACCCCGCCGGGAATCGAACCCGGGAACCCGGGCGTGGGAAGCCAGAACGCTACCGCACGACCACGAGCTGCGGACAATGGTTTAATAGCGCGATGGCACCGTACATAAAAGCTGCCCTAGTGTATCATGGCACCGGATGGACCAAAGCACTTCCTGTGGTATTACTTGGAATCCGAACCACATTCAAGCCAGACCTGGATGCTTCTTCAGCCGAACTGGTTTACAGTGAATCATTGCGCCTGCCGGGAGAATTCGTGGCTACCGACGCTATGCCGAATCCTACTGGCGACCAACCGGAATTTCTCCGCCAACTGCGACAACATGTGGTTCGCCTCCGTCCGCAGCAACCTCACCGACACGGGACTCCTGCCACGTTTGTCCATCGTGACCTATCCTCCTGCACACACGTCATGTTACGAACGGAAGGTATTAAACCCTCGCTCCAACCACCATATTCCGACCCACACCGTGTCGTAACCAGAGGAAGTAAGACCGTGGACGTCTTGATCAATGGGAAACTGACTACAGTCTCCATTGACCGCGTGAAACCGGCGTACGTCTTCCCGGAAGCAACGACGCCTGACCTACCGCGACTTCCGCCTCACTCAGCAATCACTCCGTCAACGTCGTCGCAGACACAGACGCAGCCGGAGGCCGCTGTTGACCCATCACCATGCACCTCAAGATACGGGCGACATGTCAGTTTTCCAGCACGCTATTTGGAATGACGCTCCGCTTCCAACATTGAGGCTGATGTGGCGTCTTCTGTCATCCTCCAGCGCCGTGACATGCGCGGGTGTTTGAAAGGACAGAGCCGAGAAACTTCCCCGCTGAACGCCAGAGACGCTATACAAAAGAGACATTTGTTCTGTGATTTACGCTTTGACTGTAGTTTTCTGTTCCACGTTATACTCCTTGGCGAAAGCGTGAATCCAAGTGTGTTAGATACGGATTAATTTACCGTGCTGAACTTTTCTCACACCTTCGCACACATATAGCCGGCCGAAGTGGCCGTGCGATTAAAGGCGCTGCAGTCTGGAACCGCAAGACCGCTACGGTCGCAGGTTCGACTCCTGCCTCGGGCATGGATGTTTGTGATGTCCTTAGGTTAGTTAGGTTTAACTAGTTCTAAGTTCTAGGGGACTAATGACCTCAGCAGTTGAGTCCCATAATGCTCAGAGCCACACCTTCGCACGAGCTATCGATTGTCTGTTCCGCCGGCAGGGTTTCGTTAATAAATTTTTACATCAAGCTGAGACAAGCCTACTTCCCTTATTCAGCGTACAAGCACACGCAGATGTTAAACCGTCGATCGCGGTAATTCAAACCGGTATCGACAATGATGTCTGTGTCACCCTCATTTTGTTCAGCAGCTTCTGATGAAGCAGTAACCATTGAATCTTCAGCCACAGCGTTTACAGAGTCCCCAATTGCTGTTACATATTTCGTATACCTAGAAGGTGGTTTTGGCAAATTCATCACAGTACAGAAGACATTACCAGCCCTTGCACCTTTACCAATGCATCTAAGGCCAAGAACAATCTCACATTCGTTTCATACAATTCATCACCTGAACACTTTGATGAAGTAAGAAATGCTTCTTCGTTTTTGCACTTCTGACATTTAATAATTAATTTAGACACAACACCTCTTCTAGCTCCACTTTGCTCATAAAGCTTAAATTCACCAACACAAAGACAGCAAGAGACACTTTTAGAAAGAACTTGTGCAAGGATTTGCAGATCAATAATGACGTTGTTCATAATATCATTACTTTTACCATTGTCACCCGTTTCTAAAGTTACTTTCCTTTTCAATGCACTAGAGGGCGTGGTCACTTCAGAAACATTATCGTGGTTTCGTTCACTGCTAGCATGCGTTTTTCAAGTACTTTAGAAGAAAATGCAGGTCTCGCTTATTCTTTAACCGCAAATTTGCGTTTCTTGAAGTTACTTTTACACTTAGTCATTTTATTTACGTATAAAAAGCAATAGAAGTTAGCTCACCACAAAAATTGCCGATTATGACTCTACTTTCAACAAAAGCTAGTATCAGAAATAAAGGACTGATTTGTTTATTCGTAATGCCAACTTCTGAGACGTAGCAGTAGGCACAAAACAAGAAATTCACAGCCTTCTAGACTGTGTAGTTCCCAAGATATGACTGCTCAATGTGTCAGTATATGGGTAGCCACGAAATTTGACAGTCACATGTCAACATTCAAAATATTATTTGAAGGTCTCACAATTATCTGATTTTAATGAATTATACACCAAAATGTTCAGAAAAGTCCAAAGTACATTATGGAGTAGAAAACAGAAAATGTCAAGTTTCGACGAATTTCATGTACAATGTCTCCTTAAATACTGCATGACGAGGTCAGAAGTTGCCCTACATTGTTCGCGGGGTACTTTTCTAAGTTATCACATAGTTGTGTCCACGCTACTACACATTTGGGAGTGCTATCTGCCTCAAATCTACAAAAAAAAGGACGTTCCATACCTGGATCAGTCGATGGTCGCCTCCGTCGTTTTACATCGCTAATTTTTGTATCTATTGTTACAAGTTTTTCTTTCTCGAGCTTTATTAATATCTAAATACAATATCAAAAACAGTAATTCTGCACTCTGAAATACTGTAGAGATCTACAAGTTGGGTCCAGTTAAAGACAGTAGCAATTCCATCGTGAAAAAGACTGAAGACTGTGATTGTGAGGAAAAACAAACAACGGATGTAAGGAAGGAGTACCGAAATCTATGAATTTTGATGGATTGTTACACTGTTACAGAATACAAGAGGTGAGAAATGGACAATTCTTCATTTCTATTTTGAGTAAAGGAATAAAACTAACGTGTGCTTTTAGTTTCTTCAATTACACTGAGCTGACAAAAGTCGCCAGCCAGTGTGGCCGAGCAGTTCTAGGCGCTCCAGTCTGGAACCACGCGACCGCTACGGTCGCAGGTTCGAAACCTGCCTCAGGCATGGGTATGTGTGATGTCCTTAGGTTAGTTAGGTTTGAGTAGTTCTAAGCTCTAGGGGACTGATGACCTCAGATGTTAAGTCCCATAGTTCTCAAAGCCATTTGAACCCCTTTCTTGACAAGTGTCATGGGACAGAGAAATCCACACAGTCAGGCAGCAGTTTGTGTGCTTTGGTGGTTTAGTTTCCTTTAATTTCTGTGTGTTATTTTAATATTCAATAGCCTTTTCGTTTTTGTCGGAAAGTAACCTATTTTGCGGTATTTTACAAGTTCTTAACCACGAGCGAATTATTTACTCTCACCAATGTGCTTTCGTAGTTTAGTTTATGAATTCGTCAGTGTTTACAGCAGACTTTGGTAGCGCGTAGCGATAGTCGTTTGTACGTTTGTTTTGAAGGCTAGTGATCGCTCGTTGGCAGTAGTCAGTCAGACAGCAGCTGCCAAATAACACAGAACAGCAATAGGAAAGTGACCGATCTTATGACATTTTACGAGTTCCTAACCAGGAGCGAATTACTTACAGTTAGTCTAACCTTTGTTTCGGTATTTTAGTTTCTGAATCTCTGAGTTTAGTCAGTCTTATAAGACACAGTTCTTGCATTTCCGTCAGTGTCTACAGTAGAGTTTCGCAACCTTTGTCGATAGTCGTTTGTTTGTCTGTCTGTGTAGTGTAGTTTTCCACCATCTTTAGCATGAATAGGAACTCTGACAGCTGTGTGCGGATGCGAACAGAATTGGTGACACTTCACTCTCAACTCCAGGCTGTGTTGGCTTCGGTTACACAACTCCAGGCTGTGGTGGATGGGCATCACTGTGAATCCAATGGGCGTCCAGCACGACCCATGAGTCCGCCGATCGGTCCGCACCGGCGACCAGCCCAGTTATAGTGCGCGCAAAATGCCGTGGCCGCTAGATACGCAGTCGATTAGGGAAGTGTGGGGAGAACGACAGAACGCTGTACGGGAAATGCCGACCGCTGGAGGGGAATTGTCGTTAAAACTGAAGCCTATATTCACATTTTTTGTAAATATTAAAATGGGCCCCTCCACGCCCACGCCTACATGCTGCTACCTCTGCTTTCCTTAGTATCTCAAAATAATTTAGCCGAAAATGCAGCTATTTAATTTCGCCTGCCTTGTTAGTCATTTGTAACTTTCAAAACAGCATTACGAGTGGCGAATTTTAAGTAAAACCTACGTATTTCTCTGGTTTCCATGTCAAGATTTGCTTCATTTGCCAAAACACACAAGAGTTTACACTGTCTCATCTCACTAACATGTTGTGCCGACACATTTGCTACAGAATTCTGAAAAAGTGGTTTATTAAGTGAGGAACTGCGGAAAGGTAAAGTCATTAGCTTATCAAAAAGCACATCCTCGGTGTAAAAATGCTTTTAATGGCTTCACATACGTTGTTCCAAAACCCGTAGTATTTCTCGTACATCCAGTTATCGATGGCCCTGAAAAATGACATTTATTCACCAAAAAAGTTTGTAGTTATTGGAATAAAAAAAATGGCTCTGAGCACTATGGGACTCAACATCTTAGGTCATAAGTCCCCTAGAACGTAGAACTACTTAAACCTAACTAACCTAAGGACATCACACACATCCATGCCCGAGGCAGGATTCGAACCTGCGACCGTAGCAGTCCCGCGGTTCCGGACTGCAGCGCCAGAACCGCACGGCCACCGCGGCCGGCGTAGTTATTGGAATAATACGTTAGATAATGAAGCTTTACATAATAACGATATGATAAAATACTCTTCTCTTTGCTAGCTGTCATTTGCCAAAATCTCATTTGAATATCTGAAACAGTTTATGACATATTGGTAAAGTTGTGGATATTTCACTCTGGCTTTATCTCTGATACGGCGCGATCACAAATGAGTGTGCTACATCAGATCAATTTTCTCGAGATTGGTGATAGATACGTCAGCCAAAGTCCAGAGAAAATTTCAATATGTTAGCTAAATTCCACACGCAACAACATATAATGTTCAAATTAAAATGAAATGAATACCCTTAGATGCATACAGGCTTTGATATAAGTCAACGGGGACAGTTGAAAATGTGTGACGGACTTGTACTCGAAACCGGGATGTCCTGCTTGCATGGCCGACGCTCTACCTATCTTTTATTTTTTTCCTTTCATTTTGTTCGGTATTGTTCGTTGCGTTTGGTCTGTGCAGTCGTCACAACACATCCGTTCAGTTTATTACATATTCATGTAGTACGTAAAGAAATATGACTGTTTTAGTTGGACCACTTTTTTCGCTTTGTGATACATGGCGCTGTAATAGTCACAAACATGTTATTGTTGTTGTTGTTGTTGTTGTGGTCTTCAGTCCGGAGACTGGTTTGATGCAGTTCTCCATGCTACTCTATCCTCTGCACGCTTCTTCATCTCCCAGTACCTACTGCAACTTACATCCTTCTGAATCTGCTTAGTGTATTCATTTTTTGGTCTCCCTCTACTATTTTTACCCTCCACGCTGCCCTCCAATGCTAAATTTGTGATCCCTTGATGCCCCAGAACATGTCCTACTAACCGGTCCCTTCTTTTTGTCAAGTTGTACCACGAACTCCTCCCCAATTCTATTCAATACTTCATCATGAGTTATGTGATCTACCCATCTAATATTCAGCATTCTTATGTAGCACCACATTTCGAAAGTTTCTATTCTCTTCTTGTCCGAACTATTTATCGTCCATGTTTCACTTCCACACATGGCTACAATCCATACAAATACTTTCAGAAACGACTTCCTGACACATCTATACTCGATGTTAACAAAATTCTCTTCTTCAGAAACGCTTTCCTTGCCATTGCCAGTCTACATTTTATATCCTCTCTACTTCGACCATCATCAGTTATTTTGCTACCCAAATAGCAAAACTCCTTTACTACTTTAAGTGTCTCATTTCCTAATCTAATTCCCTCAGCATCACCCGACTTAATTCGACTACATTCCATTATCGTCGTTTTGCTTTTGTTGATGTTCACCTTATATCCTCCTTTCAAGACACTGTCCATTCCGTTCAGCTGCTCTTCCAAGTCCTTTGCTGTCTCT
Source organism: Schistocerca cancellata (assembly GCF_023864275.1). Classification (NCBI taxonomy): domain Eukaryota; kingdom Metazoa; phylum Arthropoda; class Insecta; order Orthoptera; family Acrididae; genus Schistocerca; species Schistocerca cancellata. The sequence continues at coordinate 576,946,242 of NC_064629.1, forward strand.
GACAGAATTACAATGTCATCAGCGAACCTCAAAGTTTTTATTTCTTCTCCTTGGATTTTAATACCTACTCCGAATTTTTCTTCTGTTTCCTTTACTGCTTGCTCAATATACAGATTGAATAACATCGTTGAGAGGCTACAAACCTGTCTCACTCCCTTCCCAACCACTGCTTCCCTTTCATGACCCTCGACTCTTATAACTGCCATCTGGTTTCTGTACAAATTGTAAATAGCCTTTAGCTCCCTGTATTTTACCCCTGCCAACTTCAGAATTTGAAAAAGAGTATTCGAGTCAACACTGTCAAAAGCTTTCTCTAAGTCTACAAATGCTAGAAACGTAGTTTTGCCTTTCCTTAATCTAGCTTCTAAGAAAAGTCGTAAGGTCAGTATTGCCTCACGTGTTCCAATATTTATACGGAATCCAAACTGATCTTCCCCTAGGTCGTCTTCTACCAGTCTTTCCATTCGTCTGTAAAGAATTCGTGTTAGTATTTTGCAGCCGTGACTTATTAAACTGATAGTTCGGTAATTTTCACATCTGGCTCACAATTTTAGACGAACAGTTGGTAACAGGTAGGTTTTTTAATTTAAAATACAGAAAGTAGATACGTAGATACATTTTATTTCGGTTGTTCCAATCTGATACATGTACCTTTGTGAACTTATCATTTGTGAGAACGCATGCTGTTACAGCGTGATTACCTGTAAATACCACATTAGTTCAATAGATGCTCAATATGATGTCCATCAACCTCAATGCATTTGGCAATACGTGTAACGACATTCCTCTCAACAGCGGGTAGGTCGCCTTCCGTAATGTTGCACATGCATTGACAATGCGCTGACGCATGTTGTTAGGTGTTGTCGGTGGATCACGATAGTAAATATCCTTCAACTTTCCCCACAGAAAGACATCCGTGGGCGTCAGATCCGGTGAACGTGCGGGCCATGGTATGGTGCTTCGACGACCAATCCACCTATCATGAAATATGCTATTCAATACCGCTTCAACTGCACACGAGCTATGTGCCGAACATCCATCATGCTGGAAGTACAGCGTCATTCCGTCATGCAGTGAAACATCTTGTAGTAACATCGGTAGAACATTACGTAGGAAATCAGCATACGTTGCACCATTTAGATTGCTATCGATAAAATGGGGGCCAATTATCCTTCCTCCCATAATGCCGGACTATACATTAACCCGCCAAGGTCGCTGATGTTCCACTTGTCGCAGCCATCGTGGATTTTCCGTTGCCCAATAGTGCATATTATGCCAGTTTACGTTACCGCTGTTGCTGAATGACGCATCGTCGCTAAGTGGAACGCGTGCAAAAAAACTGTCATGGTCCCGTAATTTCTCTTGTGCCCAGTGGCAGAACTGTACACGACGTTTGAAGTCGTCGCCAAGCAATACCTAGTGCACAGAAATATGGTACGGGAGCAATCGATGTTGATGCAGCATTCTCAACACCGACGTTTTTGAGATTCCCGATTCTCGCGCAGTTTGTCTGCTACTGATGAGCGGATTCGCTGCGACAGCAGCTAAAACACCTATTTGGGTGTCATCATTTGTTGCAGGTCGTCGTGGACGTTTCACATGTGGCTGAACACTTCATGTTTCCTTAAATAACGTAACTATCCGGCGAACGGTCCGGAAACGTGGATGATGTCGTCCAGGATACCGAGCAGCATACATAGCACACGCCCGTTGGGCATTTTGATCACAATAGCCATACATCAACAAGATATCAACCTTTTTCTCAATTGGTAAACGGTCCATTTTAACACGGGTAATGTATCACGAAGCAAATACCGTCCGCACTGGCGGAATGTTACGTTATACCACGTACTTATACGTTTGTGACTATTACAGTGCCATGTATCACAAAGCGAAAGAAGTGGTCCAACTAAAGCATTCATATTTCTTTATGTACTACACGAATATGTAATAAAAAATTGGGGTTCCTATTTTAAAAAAAATGCAGCTGATATCCGTTTGACCTATGGCAGTGCCATCTAGCGGGCCAACTATAGCGCCATCTGCTTTTCCCCTTCAAGCAAGACAAGTTTCGTTCTTCGTAGTTTTTTCGTTTGACGCTTCTTTCGTGAGATATTTGGCCCGGTCGCTATCAATGGACCACCCTGTATATACCAAGATGGTATCTGTTCTTTCGGATATGTTTATGGATAACAATGCTCCGTGTCGCTGGGCAACAGCTGCTCGCAATTGATTTGAAGAACATTCCGGACAATTCAAAAGGATAATTTGGCCATCCACATCGCCCGACGTGAATCAGATCGAATACTTATGGGGCATAATCGAGGCGTCAGTTGGTGCACAAACTCCTACACGTGCCAGTATTTTCGAAATTATGGACTACTAAACAGGTAGCATGGGTCAATATTTGTGCAGGAGACTTCCAATGACTTGTTGAGTCTATGCCACATCGAGCTACTGCAATACACCGAGCAAAAGAAGGTCCGACACGGTATTAAGATATATCTTGTGACTCTTGTCACCTCAGCGTACTTTCTTTAAGGAATCACGAAAATATATGTAATTGACGACTGAGTCAAATCGCTATCTTCCGAGATGGGGAGGTGAGTGAGACGTGCATTAAATATACACCACAAACTAACGATCATTCGTTTGGTTCGCTGCCAGCGTGAGTGATGTTTCTAAGGGTTTTTCCCACGCTCCCGTAAGTACGAAGTTTTAATTTGGTAGGATGATTCACAAGCATGCTCACTGCAGTGTAGTGGCAAATATTCATTCTAGTAGTACATTGCTGGAGGTAAAAGTAAGATTCAACCGAAAAAACTTTCCCATGATTGACATTACTTAATAGAATTTGATGCCTGCCTTGCTGCGTGGGGTCTGCAACTGACATGTAGTCATTAATCTTTCGTCACAAATATTTTAAGTAACTAGCATAAAATCATCGTCTGCCAATGTTCGTTCTACGATATTTGCCCAATCCTATCACTTTATGAAGCCAAACCCGGTCGCAAAGTGTTTCATTCCTTTTCCTATTACAGCTGATTCTATTATGAACAGGTATTGCTACACCAGACGCTGCTGGCTATATTTAAACCTGGCTATAGCTCAAAGCGGTGTTTTTTCCTGAAACAACACCGTATAAAGTCCATATTCACAGTTCCTGGATGTATATTACATCTGGAAATCAAGTGGAGATACCTATGGCGCTTTCGAGATGTCTGGGTGAAATCAAATGACTTTTGGGGGTGGAAAGGAACTGCTGAGGAGAAACTGAGAAGCTTGAGTAGCAAGTAGCTGCTTCCTCCCTTCGGAGAAAAACTTATTAGTTTCGATTAACGCAACAAATATTATCTCTGAAACGATTGTAGGGGAGAGACCATACTATTGATAATGGCTGCTGTTAAACGAAGTGTCTACTGGCGCTCATCATTGTTAGATACAGACATCTGAGATTCCTGCATGCCGAGGCTTATTCACCGGCGGACTTGCTACCACGCTCCGTGGATAGGCACTTCATCAAGACGCTGAGTAGCTATTAACACACCGCCTAATAGCTTTTCAGTGGCCCGGTGAACGTCGGGGATGTGGACAGTGGGCACTACCTGCCACACGGAGGATCTCTCGCTTTCCACCGAAGCAAGGTGCATTGCGAACTACTTAGTAATCCTGTACGGCCATTTCTTTCATTTAAGGTACACCATATAAATGGATTTCTTCGTTTTAATGATTATGATTCATCAGTAGCTGCATTTCCTTCGTTTACTCTGTTGACATACTTATCAAATGGTTCAAATGGCTCTGAGCACTATGGGACTTAACATCTATGGTCATCAGTCCCCTAGAACTTAGAACTACTTAAACCTAACTAACCTAAGGACATCACACACATCCATGCCCGAGGCAGGATTCGAACCTGCGACCGTAGCAGTCACGCGGTTCCGAACTGATGCGCCTAGAACCGCACGGCCACCGCGGCTGGCGACATACTTATAAATTAGATCGTGGTTTGGTTACCTAGGAAATGCATATGCCTCACTGAGGTTTGTTGGAAGCGTTCCGAGGAAGCGTAGTCAACCCATGAAAGACGTAGCTTATAAAACGCTCGTTCCACCGTTACTTGAGTAGACCTCGTCAGTCTGGAACCCGTAACGGATAGGACTGATAGATGAAATAGAAAATATCCGAAGAAGAGCAGCGCATTTCGACACAGGTTCGTTTAGTACGTGTGAAAGCGTGACGGAGATGCTCTTCCAAAACTAGTGACAGACGTTACTAGTGATGCATTCTACAGTACATCACGGCATGGTTTACTGTTAAAATTCGAAGAACGTACGTTCCTGGGAGAGTCGACCCGTATACTGCTTCATCCTACGTGTATTTCACAAAAAGACCATTGATATGAAATTAGAGATATTTGATCTCCCACTCAGACATTGCCACAGTCGTTCATGTCACGCAGCGTTGGCAATAGTAACAAAAAAGGAGGGAGGTGACTGTGATTCCCAATGTATCCTCTACCACACACAGCATTGTAGCTTGCGGAGTACTGATGTACACTGATCAACCAGAACATTATGACCACCTACCCAATAGCCAGTATGTTTAAATTTGTCACGGATGACAAAGGCGACGCGTCGTGGCATGGAAGCAAGTGCGAGTGCTAGACCTTGGTAGGTCGGTAGAAAGAGTTGGCAACACATCTGCACACACAACTCACCTAAATCCCTTAAATTCCGGGGAGGGGGACGGTGAGCTCTGACGCCTCGTTCAATCGTATCCCAGACGTGTTCGATGGGGGTTCAGATCTGGCGAGATGGGTGCAAGCACATCAACTAGAACCCGCCACTGTGTTCTTCGAACCACTATATCACACTCCTGGCCTTGTGACATGAAGCATTATCTTGCTGAAAAATGCAACTGCCGTGACGAAAGATGATCGACGTCAACGGGTGTACGTTGTCTGCAACCCGTGTACGATACTCCTTGGCGGTCATAGTGCCTTGCCCGAGCTCCACTGGATTCATGGATGCCCACGTGCGCGTTCCCCAGAGCATAGTAGAGCCGCGACCAGCTTGTCTCCGTCCCACAGAACAAGTGTCAAGGAGCTGTTCCCCTGGAAGACAACGAATTCACACCCTCCTATCGGCAAGACGGAGAACGTCTTGGAATTTATCAGACCATGCAACATACCAGGCGGTACAGCTTCCGACGTCTGACGTCTGTAATGAGGGGCGGCCACAAAACCTCACGACGTCTGTACCTGGTTTCCCTTTGGTTTCGCCACGTTTAGAAGACACTCACCACAGCATTCCTCGAACATCTGAAAAGTCGTGCAGTTCCCGAAATGCTCGTGCCGAGCCTCCGGCCCATCACAACCCTCCCGAGGTCAGACTCAGGCAGATGATGCTCCTTCCCCATTCTATACACGAACAGCAATTTCACTTATACTACCTACACCGTGCGTGTGTCTGATTAGCAGTTATTCCTCGCCAGCTGACGCTGCTGTCGCCTGGACGGACCTACATCGATAGCAAGTCGGTGGTCATGATGTTCAGGCTTTATATACACTACTGGCCATTAAAATTGCTACACCAAGAAGAAATGCAGAAGACAAACAGGTATTCATTGGACAGATGCATTATACTAGAACTGACATGTGATTACATTTTCACGCAATTTGGTTGCATAGATCCTGAGAAATCAGTACCCAGAACAACCAGCTCTGGTCGTAATAAAGGCCTTGATACGCCTGGGCATTGAGTCAAACAGAGCTTGGATGGCTTGTACAGGTACAGCTGCCCATGCAGCTTCAACACGATACCACAGTTCATCAAGAGTAGTGACTGAAGTATTGTGACGAGCCAGTTGCTCGGCCACCATTGACCACACGTTTTCAATTCGCGAGAGATCTGGAATATGTGCTGGCCAGGGAAGCAGTCGAACATTTTCTCTATCCAGAAAGGCCCGTACAGGACCTGCAACATCCGGTCGTACATTATCCTGCTGAAATGTAGGGTTTGGCAGGGATCGAATGAAGGGTAGAGCCACGGGTCCTAACACATCTGAAATGGAACGTCCATTGTTCAAAGTGCGGTCAATGCGAACAAGCGGTGAACGAGACGTGTAACAAATGGCACCCCATACCATCAACCCGGGTGATACGCCAGTATGGTGATGACGAATACACGATTCCAATGTGCGTTCATCGCGATGTCGCCAAACACGGATGCGACCATCATGATGGTGTAAACAGAACCTGGATTCATCCGAAAAAATGACGTTTTGCCATTCGTGTACCCAGGTTCGTCGTTGAGTACACCATCGCAGGCGCTCCTGTCTGTGATGCCGCGTCAAGGGTAACCGCAGCCATGGTCTCCGAGCTGATAGTCCATGCTGCTGCAAACGTCGTCGAACTGTTCGTGTAGATAGTTGTTGTCTTGCAAACGTCCCCATTTGTTGACTCAGGGATCGAGAGGTGGCTGCACGATCCGTTACAGCCATGCGGATAAGATGCCTGTCATCTCGACTGTTAGTGATACGAGGCCGTTGGGATCCAGCACGGCGTTCCGTATTACCCTTCTGAAACCACCGATTCCATATTCTGCTAACAGTCATTGGATCTCGACCAACGCGAGCAGCAATGTCGCGATACGATAAACCGCAATCGCGATAGGCTACAATTCGACCTTTATCAAAGTCGGAAACTTGATCGTACGCATTTCACCTCCTTACACGAGGCATCACAACAACGTTTCACCAGACAACGCCGGTCAACTGCTGTTTGTGTATGAGAAATCGGTTTGGAAACTTTCCTCGTGTCAGCACCTTGTAGGTGTCGTCACCGGCGCCAACCTTGTGTGAATGCTCTTAAAAGCTAATGATTTGCTTATCACAGCATCTTCTTCCTTTTGGTTAAATTTCGCGTCTGTAGCACGTCATCTTTGTGGTGTAGCAATTTTAATGGCCAGTAATGTAGATGTACTTTCAATGGTGCAGTGCCCAGTAATCTTTAAAAATGTGATATGACAGGTGGATCACAGCAATGGGGTACTGTCGAAAAGAACTTACTGAGAGTGAATAAACAAGAGTTCATCGATGAATCATTCTTTGTGTGTGGTTCCTTCTGTTACGGAGCTGAGGATTTAAGTCTGTTTATTTAATTCCTTAAAAGTGTAGTGTCATTATGTGGAAAAAAATCACACCCTGTTTACGTGGAGAGAATTTTCTGTTTCAGAGTACTTTAAATCAGCCTGAAACAGTGGCACGCGTAATAATTTCATATATTAAATAAATTACATGTGCCCTTTACTAGTTACCGATGAAAAGCATTCACATACTGTTTTAATTTTTTATAACATTCACTAGCAATGGTTATATGAGGACACGTATTGTTGTTAAAGCGACGTTGATGCTTGGGTGGAAAATCTTGTTGGTTTTGTCTTGTGCGCATCAAGGGAGTCTCGAGTAAATTATGTAAAGATACGCCGAAAAGAGTTCTTAAAACGATCTTAATGAACGAAATACGCATGTTTACTTTTCCTGTCAGATGTATAGGAATAGTGTAAAATTGCTCAGATCTTCTGTGGAAGTAGGTAGCTGACTATGCAGCACTTCCGAAACCACGCCACGTTTTCTAGTCGTTATGGTAAAATATCTTCATGGCTCATACTCATTATAGTCTAATGAGCGTTACCGAAGTGATTTTAAAATAACCTAATTCCCTAGGTAATTGGGTTAATGAGAAGGTGAACTGCTCTACCATGCTTTACGAAATAATGCGATGGCACATGCCGCGAAAACCGTTACACAAAAAATCGGGTAGTGGCCATCACAGGATAGCCCCGAAGACGGAATGAGAATAGCTAACTCATGTGTGATCCTGGGTTCGCTTCCTGACCTGAACTTGAAATGCATTTGACTACACAGTTCTGTTGTAGTTGTTTCCTCACCTTCAGTGCGTGTATACCAACATTTACCATAGCCTTTCATAAATGAAATATTAAACCAATTTTATTTGATATAACTACTAAATATACAGTTGCAGACATAAGGAAATAACAAGTAATTCAGTTGTTTCATACTGCCAGATGAAACTGAAGGTGATGAAATATGATTTCATGGATATTAGACATGATTCTTGAACAAACGGGAATAGTTGCTTGTCTCGTTCAGTTTCTTCCTGCTCACAATGAATATCTTTCGATTCTCAAAACATGGTCTTTACGAGAATGTGAGTTAAAACATCAAAACTTGATCTTAGACAGAAGACAGTAATGTTGGATTCCTTCTCGTTTGCAGCATGTTGCCATAAATTTAAGATAATTTTAGTGATTGCTGTATTTGGTTTTCAGGATAGGGATAGTTAGTGTGGTTCGCATCCAATTTCTGAACAACATCTCTTATTATAGAATGAAAAATGATGTAATGCTGGGAGAAGCAGATTTTAGAAACCCTGTAATTCACACCTATTGCAGCGCTTAGGTTTGAAATTTGGCTCAAAGGTGCGTAATTCTGTCCTCTGTAATGATGCGAAAGTGTGGTGCCCTGCGAGGTCACCCTCGGACTCGACGACCCTTCAGACAGCAAGGTGTCGAAACATTCGAAGAACAAGAGGGCCACAGCCCAGAAGTTCATGTGAGGTTCCTGCTGGGGTAATGGTATCACATTGGCACCAAATTTCACCACATTTCTGCCCAGTCTTGAAAGTGTCATGCGATGAGAAGGCCGTCACACCCCCTTTCACCCAAATTTCACCCCTTATTTTGACTCCTAAGCGATGAAGCTCAGAACTGTGACGCACATCGTTGAAATTACGTGGTTTTCTTATGAGTGGCTGGGAGAAACATTCCAGACACACCCTCGCTGAGAACTGGCACAGATAGGCCGCTAGAGATGGCATGAAGCACATCATTGAAAGCACCACTTTCTTTGGGGTGTTAATCCCCACAAATTGAATGGTCGGAAACGGAATTTCACAGTGCGATGAGCTACAGGAAGATGTTCTTAATAATCTTTGTCAGTGCTGACGCCCAACGGGGTTTCAACCCTTCACTAAGGAAACTGAGGGGCTGCATCCACATCGGACGTGATCGCACCCGTTTGGAGCGCAGCATGACTGCAATTTTTACTCTCGTGTACAGATTTGCACCGTCAGGGAACGTTTAAAAGTGTTCGATGAAATCTAAAAAAAAAATCAAATGGCTCTCAGCACTATGGGACTCAACATCTTAGGTCATAAGTCCCCTAGAACTTAGAACTACTTAAACCTAACTAACCTAAGGACATCACACACACCCATGCCCGAGGCAGGATTCGAACCTGCGACCGTAGCAGTCCCGCGGTCGATGAAATCTGAAAGTGATCCAAAGAAGCGCCCCTGTTTTGTGTCCTCTTGTGGATGCGACATTGACACATGCATGAACAAAAGGTTCAGTCTGACACCGACCAGCTCGGCACCCACAAGCATTTATTGAGATTTTCAAAAATGTACCTGTATAGGCAGAACCCCTGACGTAGGTCTAGGCGCTTTCAGACAGACAACCCCTCTGATACATTTCAATTTCGGATGACATACTATCAGCCGCAAGAGCAGTAGTGTAGCGGCGAAAGAGCAGCGGTGTAGCCAGCCTGCAGGTATCTGGCACACTTGTTATGCGTTCTGTCTGCACAGGTACATCTATAAATTGCTCAACGAAGATGGGTGAATGGGACCGAGGGTTTTACCGAACAGGAAGGACCCTTTGCTGTTTTATTTATGCATGTGCGAATGTCACATCGCCTCACGATCACGTCGTATGGGGATGCAAAATAGGAGGGATGAGAAAGCACAGGCATCATTTTCTGCTTCAGTTCACGTTCGTATTTCTTCGAATGGTGTTGAGTGGTCCTCACTGGTTCCAAAAACTATTCGAGAGAAAAGCTACAGTCTCGCTGTGCTCCAAAGGTGCAGATCACGTTTAATGGGGGAGGTTCTGACTTCCATCCCAGAGGCATCAGAAGAAGGGGTGAAATTTGTGTAAGAGGGGCTGTGAAGACCTCGATTATGCGACACGACAACGGCGCCGTTGGGCAGAATTGTGGTGAAATTTGGTTCCAATGTGACATTAACCAACATTAAACTTCACATGAACTGAGCTGCGCCCTTTTTTACCATGTGTTAATAACTTGAAGCATCGTCGAGCCCGAGTATGAAGTCCCAGAGCGCAGTGCTTTGGCACCATTACAGAGGAAGAATTGTATACAACTTTGAGCCAAATATTAAAAACAAAGCGTCGCAATGTGTAGTAGTTACGAGGCTTCGAAAAAGTGATCCTTTAATTCTGTTACGCAGTTCTATTTTTACCTAATGGCATTCACTTTTTATGCGTAACAGCGTTTTTCAGAAATTACAAATATATTCTGATAACTTAAGGTTTTTCCAAAAGTGAAAACATGTTCCACGGTACATGACCATGTGGTCATGTACCTAGGAACAAATATTCTATCCATATTTATAAGCGCTATTGCCGAGACAATGTTGTCGGTACTGTATTTGATAGTCTATATGTTACATTATAGCTGTATTATGCACCAATAATCAGTAATGGTAATCAACATAAGCAGAAGTATTATCAAAGCATAAATATACACTGACGAAAACGAATCACAACACCAAAAAATAGTGGTCGAGCGGTTCTAGGCGCTTCAGTCTGGAACCGCGTGACCGCTACGGTAGCAGGTTCGAATCCTGCCTCGTGCATGGATATGTGTGATGTCCTTAGGTTAGTTATGTTTAAGTAGTTCTCAGTTCTAGGGGACTAATGACCTCTGATGTTAAGTCCCATAGTGCTCAGAGCCATTTGAACCATTTTGAACCAAAAAATAATTAATGCACAGTAATGAAATTTCGGCAATACATTTGTCTTGGTAACACACTACTGGCCATTAAAATTGCTACACCAAGATGAAATGCAGATGATAAACGGGTATTCATTGGACAAATATATTATACTAGAACTGACATCTGATGGCGTGTACAGGTACAGCTGCCCATGCAGCTTCAACAAGATACCACAGATCATCAAGAGTAGTGACTGACGTAATGTGACGAGCCAGTTGCTCGGCCACCGTTGACCTGATGATTTCAATTGGTGAGATATCTGGAGAATATGCTGGCCAGGGAAGCAGTCGAACATTTTCTCTATCCAGAAAGGTCCGTACAGGACCTGCAACATGCGGGCGTGCATTATCCTGCTGAAATGTAGGGTTTCGTAGGGATCGAATGAAAGGTAGAGCCACGGGTCGTAACACATCTGAAATGAAACGTCCACTGTTCAAAGTGCCGTCAATGCGGACAAGAGGTGACCGAGACATGTAACCAATACCCATACCATCAAGCCGGGTGATACACCAGTATGGCAATGACGAATACACGCTTCCAGTGTGCGTTCACCGCGATGTCGCCAAACACGGATGCGACCATCATAATGCTGTAAACAGAACCTGGATTCATCCGAAAAAATGACGTTTTGCCATTCGTGCACCCAGGCTCGTCGTTGAGTACACCATCGCAGGCGCTCCTGTCTGTGGTGGAGCGTCAAGTGTAACCGCAACCATGGTCTCCGAGCTGATAGTCCATGCTGCTGCAAACGTCGTCGAACTGTTCGTGCAGATGGTTGTTGTCTTGCAAACGTCCCCATCTGTTGACTCAGGAATCGAGAGGTGGCTTCACGATCCGTTACAGCCATGCGGATTAGATGCCTGTCATCTCGATTGCTAGTGATACGAGGCCGTTGGGATCCAGCACGGCGTTCCGTATTACCCTCCTGAACACACCGATTCCATATTCTGCTAACAGTCATTGGATCTCGACCAATGCAAGCAGCAATGTCGCGATACGATAAACCGCAATCGCGATAGGCTACTATTCGACCTTTATCAAAGTCGGAAACGTGATGGTACGCATTTCTCCTCGTTACACGAGGCATCACAACAGCGTTTCACCAGACAACGCAGGTCAACTGCTGTTTGTGTATGAGAAATCGGTTGGAAATTTTCCTCGTGTCAGCACGTTGTAGGTGTCGAATAACATTTTGTATAAGGGTCGAAATTGAACAAACGATGTATTCTCTTCACTTAAAACTTCCGGGCTGATAGGCCGTGGTCGAAGTATAAAACACTCTCCTGACGTTTCGTCTCCGACTGCGGGAGACATCCTCGGAGGTAAAGCGGCGAACTGCGAAGAGAACTCGACGAAGCGCTGATTATATAGGCAGTACAGAGGGCGCCACAGTCGATCACGTGGCGTCGGCTATGAGATTGTCTCTGGTAATGCCAACATTCTCGATTGAAAGTAATCGATCGTCACGCTTGCGGTGCAATGCTGACATCCAAATTTTATCCAGTTTAACACCTTCGTCTTTCCTGTTAAAATTATTACGATGTTTATCAATCTCGATAGCCTCTCTATACAAGCGTGCATAATAATGCGAGGTTTTTGATATGACGCTCGTCTCGCTGAATTTTATTTCATGATCACCTTCCTGGTAAACATGTTCCGCTACGGCCGATTTATCCGTGTGACCCAGGCGGCAATTCCTCTTATGTTCAACAAGACGGGTGTTCACACTTCTCTTTGTGGTACCGATGTAAACCTGTCCACAACTACAAGGAATTTTATAAACCCCCGGTGTATCCAAAGGGTCTCGTGCATCTTTTGCCGACCTTAAAAATTCTTTTATTTTTCTGGTGGGTCTGAAAATAGTTTCCACCCCATACTTGCCTAAAACTTTCCCAATGCGGTCTGTGACCTTACTAATGAACGGAAGAAAAACTTTGCCCTTGGACGACTGTTGTTCGTCGTTACTCCTGATTCTCTGCCTAGACCGAAGTGCTAGACCTATATCCTTGCTAGAATAGCCATTCTTCACGAACGTTGACCGTAGATGTTCAATCTCATCTTTTAAATAAACAGGTTCACAAAGTTTGTACGCCCTGTCTACCAAAGTTTTCATTACACCTCTTTTTTGTCTAGGGTGGTGGTTTGATTCTTTGTGTACATAACGATCAGTATGTGTGGGCTTTCTATGCACCTTATGGCCCAACGTTCCGTCCCGTCGTTTAATCACAGACACGTCCAGCAAGTTCAATTGCCCATTCCTTTCCGTCTCCATACTGAATTGGATTTTCGGATTAACGCTGTTTAAATGTGTCAGGAAGGCATCCAACTCCTCTGCTCCGTGTGTCCATACTACGAACGTGTCATCGACGTAGCGATACCATCTGGCTGGTCTCTTACTGGCAGTCTGCAACGCCCGTTGTTCAAAAGTCTCCATAAATAAGTTAGCCACACCAGGACTGAGAGGACTGCCCATAGCCACCCCGTCAATCTGTTCATAAAAGTCATTATTGTATTGAAAGTAGGTTGTGGTGAGGCAGTGTCGGAATAATGCCACAATATCGGTAGGAAAAATATTCGCTATGCATAAGATAGCTTCGTTTACCGGAATCATGGTAAATAATGACACAACGTCAAAACTGACGAGGATATCATCCGGGCCCACGCTCATTTCCTTTAACTTGTCAATGAAATGAGCTGAATTTTTAATATGACTGTCCGTCCTACCAACATAAGGCTGCAGCATTGAGGCAAGGTGTCTAACTAACTCGTTTGTTGGTCCGCCTATAGCGCTGACAATTGGCCTCAACGGAATCCCAGGTTTATGAACTTTGGGTAAGCCATAAAGTCTAGGTGGATATGCTTCTGTTTTACAAAGCAGCTTCTTATTGTCGGAGCCAAATGAGGCTTCACTGTTACTAAACGCACCGTGCGTATCTGACTGGCAGTTATTCTTCGCCAGGTGATGCGGCTAACGCCTGGACGGGCTTATATCGATATTCGGTCAGTGGCCATAGTGCTCTGGCTGATCAGTGTACATCACTTAAATGTGTAGAACGCGGCCATAAAACATTGAGTGTCCCATGGTACACTACCCTCTAGGGAGAACTCTTCACCGTAAGTGAAGGTAGTATGAAACTGAATTTCTGTTGTGGGTCCTAACTCGTGGCTACGTAGCGCAGTAAATTAGAGCGTTGTCCTCGATATATAGAACCTGGCTTAATGTCTAACCTCGGCGCACACTTTTCATTTCTTTCCAAGTTCCAATCTTCAATGTCAACATTGACAACTGGTATGACACTGAGTATTACAAAAGTTCCATTGCGATAGTTTTTGAATGTTTAGATCTCACGCTGATGAGAAACCTTGCGAGTGCCAACTTCTACATCTATACTGTCCAGGCCGCTTTACGTTATGTGGGGAAGCTTCCGACACCACTATCTGTTCCGCCGTTCTTTGTCCATTGGCGAATAGCGCGTGGTAAGAATGTATTTTCTCGTTGTGACCACTTCAGAGATGTATGTGAAAGGAAGTAATATGTTGCCCGGCTCATCCCGCAATGTACTCCTCCGCAGTTTCTAAGTCAAACCCTCCGTGATCCACGACGCCTTTATTGTAGCATCTGCCACTGTAGTTTGTTAACCTTAAAACAAAACGGGGCAGAGGGGGATGGGAGAATGTCACGTTGTTATTAAACGATCGTAAAAGTAAGTCAAAATCTAAGGTTGATACACTGGTGAATTACAGTTCTGAGGTGTCCAATGATACGCCAAATACAAAGCAAGTACAAAATGTAATGTTTTAAGCCCTACACTGACAGTAAGAGACTGACAGGAACTGCTGAATGGTAACAACTGCAGGCGCAAATTTTACGAGGATTTACAAATCTAGAGCTAATAATATCTGTAATACACTCTAAGAACAAAATGACACACCATGAACGAATTATTCGAATGAGATGGAATAGATTTGGTAATAGATATAGTTGATGTACATGTACAAAGAAACAGATGACTATAGGTTCAGAAAAATTGGTTCATTTATTCAAGAGAAAGAGCTTCACAAACTGAGCGAGTTAATACATCGTTTGATCATACAATGTAAGCATTCACGGCCGGTATTGTCTCCACTTAAAACTTCCGGGCTGATAGGCCGTGGTCGAAGTATAAAACACTCTCCTGACGTTTCGTCTCCGACTGCGGGAGACATCCTCGGAGGTAAAGCGGCGAACTGCGAAGAGAACTCGACGAAGCGCTGATTATATAGGCAGTACAGAGGGCGCCACAGTCGATCACGTGGCGTCGGCTATGAGATTGTCTCTGGTAATGCCAACATTCTCGATTGAAAGTAATCGATCGTCACGCTTGCGGTGCAATGCTGACATCCAAATTTTATCCAGTTTAACACCTTCGTCTTTCCTGTTAAAATTATTACGATGTTTATCAATCTCGATAGCCTCTCTATACAAGCGTGCATAATAATGCGAGGTTTTTGATATGACGCTCGTCTCGCTGAATTTTATTTCATGATCACCTTCCTGGTAAACATGTTCCGCTACGGCCGATTTATCCGTGTGACCCAGGCGGCAATTCCTCTTATGTTCAACAAGACGGGTGTTCACACTTCTCTTTGTGGTACCGATGTAAACCTGTCCACAACTACAAGGAATTTTATAAACCCCCGGTGTATCCAAAGGGTCTCGTGCATCTTTTGCCGACCTTAAAAATTCTTTTATTTTTCTGGTGGGTCTGAAAATAGTCTCCACCCCATACTTGCCTAAAACTTTCCCAATGCGGTCTGTGACCTTACTAATGAACGGAAGAAAAACTTTGCCCTTGGACGACTGTTGTTCGTCGTTACTCCTGATTCTCTGCCTAGACCGAAGTGCTAGACCTATATCCTTGCTAGAATAGCTATTCTTCACGAACGTTGACCGTAGATGTTCAATCTCATCTTTTAAATAAACAGGTTCACAAAGTTTGTACGCCCTGTCTACCAAAGTTTTCATTACACCTCTTTTTTGTCTAGGGTGGTGGTTTGATTCTTTGTGTACATAACGATCAGTATGTGTGGGCTTTCTATGCACCTTATGGCCCAACGTTCCGTCCCGTCGTTTAATCACAGACACATCCAGCAAGTTCAATTTCCCATTCCTTTCCGTCTCCATACTGAATTGGATTTTCGGATTAACGCTGTTTAAATGTGTCAGGAAGGCATCCAACTCCTCTGCTCCGTGTGTCCATACTACGAACGTGTCATCGACGTAGCGATACCATCTGGCTGGTCTCTTACTGGCAGTCTGCAACGCCCGTTGTTCAAAAGTCTCCATAAATAAGTTAGCCACACCAGGACTGAGAGGACTGCCCATAGCCACCCCGTCAATCTGTTCATAAAAGTCATTATTGTATTGAAAGTAGGTTGTGGTGAGGCAGTGTCGGAATAATGCCACAATATCGGTAGGAAAAATATTCGCTATGCATAAGATAGCTTCGTTTACCGGAATCATGGTAAATAATGACACAACGTCAAAACTGACGAGGATATCATCCGGGCCCACGCTCATTTCCTTTAACTTGTCAATGAAATGAGCTGAATTTTTAATATGACTGTCCGTCCTACCAACATAAGGCTGCAGCATTGAGGCAAGGTGTCTAACTAACTCGTTTGTTGGTCCGCCTATAGCGCTGACAATTGGCCTCAACGGAATCCCAGGTTTATGAACTTTGGGTAAGCCATAAAGTCTAGGTGGATATGCTTCTGTTTTACAAAGCAGCTTCTTATTGTCGGAGCCAAATGAGGCTTCACTGTTACTAAACGCACCGTGCGTATCTGACTGGCAGTTATTCTTCGCCAGGTGATGCGGCTAACGCCTGGACGGGCTTATATCGATATTCGGTCAGTGGCCATAGTGCTCTGGCTGATCAGTGTACATCACTTAAATGTGTAGAACGCGGCCATAAAACATTGAGTGTCCCATGGTACACTACCCTCTAGGGAGAACTCTTCACCGTAAGTGAAGGTAGTATGAAACTGAATTTCTGTTGTGGGTCCTAACTCGTGGCTACGTAGCGCAGTAAATTAGAGCGTTGTCCTCGATATATAGAACCTGGCTTAATGTCTAACCTCGGCGCACACTTTTCATTTCTTTCCAAGTTCCAATCTTCAATGTCAACATTGACAACTGGTATGACACTGAGTATTACAAAAGTTCCATTGCGATAGTTTTTGAATGTTTAGATCTCACGCTGATGAGAAACCTTGCGAGTGCCAACTTCTACATCTATACTGTCCAGGCCGCTTTACGTTATGTGGGGAAGCTTCCGACACCACTATCTGTTCCGCCGTTCTTTGTCCATTGGCGAATAGCGCGTGGTAAGAATGTATTTTCTCGTTGTGACCACTTCAGAGATGTATGTGAAAGGAAGTAATATGTTGCCCGGCTCATCCCGCAATGTATTCCTCCGCAGTTTCTAAGTCAAACCCTCCGTGATCCACGACGCCTTTATTGTAGCATCTGCCACTGTAGTTTGTTAACCTTAAAACAAAACGGGGCAGAGGGGGATGGGAGAATGTCACGTTGTTATTAAACGATCGTAAAAGTAAGTCAAAATCTAAGGTTGATACACTGGTGAATTACAGTTCTGAGGTGTCCAATGATACGCCAAATACAAAGCAAGTACAAAATGTAATGTTTTAAGCCCTACACTGACAGTAAGAGACTGACGGGAACTGCTGAATGGTAACAACTGCAGGCGCAAATTTTACGAGGATTTACAAATCTAGATCTAATAATATCTGTAATACACTCTAAGAACAAAATGACACACCATGAACGAATTATTCGAATGAGATGGAATAGATTTGGTAATAGATATAGTTGATGTACATGTACAAAGAAACAGATGACTATAGGTTCAGAAAAATTGGTTCATTTATTCAAGAGAAAGAGCTTCACAAACTGAGCGAGTTAATACATCGTTTGATCATACAATGTAAGCATTCACGGCCGGTATTGTCTCCACTTAAAACTTCCGGGCTGATAGGCCGTGGTCGAAGTATAAAACACTCTCCTGACGTTTCGTCTCCGACTGCGGGAGACATCCTCGGAGGTAAAGCGGCGAACTGCGAAGAGAACTCGACGAAGCGCTGATTATATAGGCAGTACAGAGGGCGCCACAGTCGATCACGTGGCGTCGGCTATGAGATTGTCTCTGGTAATGCCAACATTCTCGATTGAAAGTAATCGATCGTCACGCTTGCGGTGCAATGCTGACATCCAAATTTTATCCAGTTTAACACCTTCGTCTTTCCTGTTAAAATTATTACGATGTTTATCAATCTCGATAGCCTCTCTATACAAGCGTGCATAATAATGCGAGGTTTTTGATATGACGCTCGTCTCGCTGAATTTTATTTCATGATCACCTTCCTGGTAAACATGTTCCGCTACGGCCGATTTATCCGTGTGACCCAGGCGGCAATTCCTCTTATGTTCAACAAGACGGGTGTTCACACTTCTCTTTGTGGTACCGATGTAAACCTGTCCACAACTACAAGGAATTTTATAAACCCCCGGTGTATCCAAAGGGTCTCGTGCATCTTTTGCCGACCTTAAAAATTCTTTTATTTTTCTGGTGGGTCTGAAAATAGTTTCCACCCCATACTTGCCTAAAACTTTCCCAATGCGGTCTGTGACCTTACTAATGAACGGAAGAAAAACTTTGCCCTTGGACGACTGTTGTTCGTCGTTACTCCTGATTCTCTGCCTAGACCGAAGTGCTAGACCTATATCCTTGCTAGAATAGCCATTCTTCACGAACGTTGACCGTAGATGTTCAATCTCATCTTTTAAATAAACAGGTTCACAAAGTTTGTACGCCCTGTCTACCAAAGTTTTCATTACACCTCTTTTTTGTCTAGGGTGGTGGTTTGATTCTTTGTGTACATAACGATCAGTATGTGTGGGCTTTCTATGCACCTTATGGCCCAACGTTCCGTCCCGTCGTTTAATCACAGACACATCCAGCAAGTTCAATTGCCCATTCCTTTCCGTCTCCATACTGAATTGGATTTTCGGATTAACGCTGTTTAAATGTGTCAGGAAGGCATCCAACTCCTCTGCTCCGTGTGTCCATACTACGAACGTGTCATCGACGTAGCGATACCATCTGGCTGGTCTCTTACTGGCAGTCTGCAACGCCCGTTGTTCAAAAGTCTCCATAAATACGTTAGCCACACCAGGACTGAGAGGACTGCCCATAGCCACCCCGTCAATCTGTTCATAAAAGTCATTATTGTATTGAAAGTAGGTTGTGGTGAGGCAGTGTCGGAATAATGCCACAATATCGGTAGGAAAAATATTCGCTATGCATAAGATAGCTTCGTTTACCGGAATCATGGTAAATAATGACACAACGTCAAAACTGACGAGGATATCATCCGGGCCCACGCTCATTTCCTTTAACTTGTCAATGAAATGAGCTGAATCCTACCAACATAAGGCTGCAGCATTGAGGCAAGGTGTCTAACTAACTCGTTTGTTGGTCCGCCTATAGCGCTGACAATTGGCCTCAACGGAATCCCAGGTTTATGAACTTTGGATAAGCCATAAAGTCTAGGTGGATATGCTTCTGTTTTACAAAGCAGCTTCTTATTGTCGGAGCCAAATGAGGACGCTTTCACCAGTCGATTTGTCATTCTAAAAATCTTCATAGTCGGATCTTTCTGGAGACTTTTGAACAACGGCGTTGCAGACTGCCAGTAAGAGACCAGCCAGATGGTATCGCTACGTCGATGACACGTTCGTAGTATGGACACACGGAGCAGAGGAGTTGGATGCCTTCCTGACACATTTAAACAGCGTTAATCCGAAAATCCAATTCAGTATGGAGACGGAAAGGAATGGGCAATTGAACTTCCTGGATGTGTCTGTGATTAAACGACGGGACGGAACGTTGGGCCATAAGGTGTATAGAAAGCCCACACATACTGATCGTTATCTACACAAAGAATCAAACCACCACCCTAGACAAAAAAGAGGTGTAATGAAAACTTTGGTAGACAGGGCGTACAAACTTTGTGAACCTGTTTATTTAAAAGATGAGATTGAACATCTACGGTCAACGTTCGTGAAGAATGGCTATTCTAGCAAGGATATAGGTCTAGCACTTCGGTCTAGGCAGAGAATCAGGAGTAACGACGAACAACAGTCGTCCAAGGGCAAAGTTTTTCTTCCGTTCATTAGTAAGGTCACAGACCGCATTGGGAAAGTTTTAGGCAAGTATGGGGTGGAAACTATTTTCAGACCCACCAGAAAAATAAAAGAATTTTTAAGGTCGGCAAAAGATGCACGAGACCCTTTGGATACACCGGGGGTTTACAAAATTCCTTGTAGTTGTGGACAGGTTTACATCGGTACCACAAAGTGAAGTGTGAACACCCGTCTTGTTGAACATAAGAGGAACTGCCGCCTGGGTCACACGGATAAATCGGCCGTAGCGGAACATGTTTACCAGGAAGGTGATCATGAAATAAAATTCAGCGAGACGAGCGTCATATCAAAAACCTCGCATTATTATGCACGCTTGTATAGAGAGGCTATCGAGATTGATAAACATCGTAATAATTTTAACAGGAAAGACGAAGGTGTTAAACTGGATAAAATTTGGATGTCAGCATTGCACCGCAAGCGTGACGATCGATTACTTTCAATCGAGAATGTTGGCATTACCAGAGACAATCTCATAGCCGACGCCACGTGATCGACTGTGGCGCCCTCTGTACTGACTAATCAGCGCTTCGTCGAGTTCTCTTCGCAGTTCGCCGCTTTACCTCCGAGGATGTCTCCCGCAGTCGGAGACGAAACGTCAGGAGAGTGTTTTATACTTCGACCACGGCCTATCAGCCCGGAAGTTTTAAGTGAAGAGAATACATTGTTTGTTCAATTTCGACCCTTATACAAAATGTTATTCGTCTTGGCATTGATTGACAGATTTGTCGGATGTCCTGTTGAAGGATTTCGTACCAAATTCTATCGAACAGGCGCATTAGATGGTCAAAATACCGAGCTGGCTGGAGGGCCACAAGCTCTTCGATCTCTACCAAAAATTATATCAAATGTGTTCTAGTTTCTTTTCATACACAAAACATATTCATGAGAACAGAACAACATTGTTGACTGCTTTCTGATTTCATGGATACTATACAGTACATCCGAAATTACTTTTTAGGCGTCTTGTGCAAAATATTTGTTTCGAATGTTGAAACCTCTTTAAAACGCTATACCACAATATATGCTACTATTAACTGACAATCAATAACAAAAAAAGAGCATAATAGTAGGATAATATGATTCATGAGGCGCCAACAGAATTGGCTAATTTCAAAATCCTATCGTATATTAAAGAAAGATGATGTTGCGCAATATTTAGATTTAAATTAAAAGACTTTTTTTCAAAAGTAACACTTATTCAGCGTATGCTATAAGATAAAAGATCACTTGTATACATACAGCTATATTCCAAATACATCAGATGTATCGGTACAGCTAAAACACAAATAATTATATTAACCTCGAAAATACGACAGACTTGCAAAATACAAGACACATTTTGGAGGGAGCACAAAAAATATATTCAACATGAGACACTTTACACAAAATTCTCTACTGTTTTAAATATTGTAAAAATTCATCTTCATTCATTTTGCTAAGACAGCCGACCGGTTTGTGGAATTAATAACGGAATCAAGAATGACTGCTATCACATTAATATATGCAACACACAAACTATTTTCAGTTAATATTAACATAAATGAAAATAGACGTAGCCTTTAGGCTGGTTTATTCTATTAGTAAATACGTTTTTACACTCCGTTTTTGTTGCACCACATCTCTAAAACTAGTGAGGAGAGGGATGTATTTAAACAGATTTTGGAGAGACGCCAAACGTCACTTAAGAGCGAATTAATGTAATCATAGGTCATGTCGACCTACAATACACTTTTAGCGTTAGAGAATGTCAACCAAATGCACGTTGACAATAGTGCATAAATGTGTCCAGTGTAAACCATGAGCGTCTTCTGACAGTTGTTGTCACAATAAATGCTGACTTATGATGACATATTGTATTTAACAATATTTACATTTCACAAAACTATAAATCCCGATAAGACCTGGAACTGACTGAAGCCCTGAAATTCACTACTTCGCATTACATTGAATGGCATGTTGTACTGAATAAAGGCTCCGAGTTTATATTTATCGAGGCTAAGAATGTAAAATACTATAATGTGCAGAACTGACTGTTAAATCTCCTTACCTGTCCAAGAACAAAAGCAGTTCTCCACCGTGGACGCAACAACACACTACTATACATAAAATGTAGAAATGAAATTCAGATTCACAGCAGTTTCTGCAGGAAAATACGAAAGCCATGTGAATGTCAAGATTAGTTCTCGAAGAATGCTACCTACAGTATCCCTATGTTCTTCGTAAAGCGAACTACTCCAATGTTTCTAATGTGTTCAAAATACAAAGAAACTTGAAGAAAAAACAGACATATAAAATGTTACAGTATTGTTTTCCACATAGTTATACCACGTAAGCTCACGTTAAGGACACCTTTAGTTATCGAGTTAGAAACATTATAAAACTACTTTAGGTACTATATGTGGTCACTGTGTAGATACCAATTTATTTCTGTGCACTTTTCAGATCTTCCCGCTCTCAATACCACTGATTTTGTAAAGGGCACTGAATGGGAAAGGTGGAGCAGCTAGTGTTTGCATTACCCTAATACAAGAGAGCAGTGTATATTTGCAACTACTGGAGGATAATGAACAGAGCCAGAAAATCACATTACTACGTAGGCGGGAAGCAAATCCTGTGAGACAGTGGAAGGGCGGCTTACAATTGCCACCACGGCAATCGAGCGTTATTGCTGGTCCCTGGTGTTCGTTAACGGTTCTCGTTTGCACCCTCTGGACACAGAAGGCTCGCACAGCGTTTATTGCTCCAAGTGTCATTTGCCAGCAAATAAGACACCTCTGACAACAATGGAGTCTTCGTCGTGGAAAAGAAATGAAGCTCCTAGAAACAATAGTTGTTTCCTGTCAATCAACACTTTAATTTCTCATATATTGAGATGACATAGCGATCTGGAAATGCGGTGAAAATGTTTCCTCAAGAGAACATTTCACATAACAACAACATCCTAGAGATCAACTTTAGAACGCTGGAACACGGTTTTTCACTTCCCTCTTAGGAAAACTTGGTATACCAGTGTCAAATTAACCACGTTACTTTGACAGTTGTTTCATTCTTACAGCGAGTCGGTACTTCGTAACAGTAAATACATCTAACTTAATAATTCGTAAGTTAGCGTAAGTGTATGACCAAGGGCGAGTTTGTTTACTGGACAGTGAGACAAAAGTCTCATTATATTATTCGTGTGATTGTCACTACCTATTCATATCTTCAAATGGTACATGTGTAGCAATGAATACTCATCATTAATAACCTATTCTTGAAATCCTGCAAGTAAGTTATAAGTTATTTGGTTCCTTTAATCGAAAATATGTTATTCCAGATAACTCATCATTTTTGTACCATCCTCCCAGAGCTAGATAAACATGTGTTTCTCTGTAGTACCCTATTTGGTAAACATTACGTTTTCTCTGTTGTTGAACTTCAAACAGCTTACTCAACCACTACTGCGAAGTATGTCATCTAAAAGCTGCGTACAGTAGCTTTCAAAGAGTTTTCAGTATCAAACTTGCTTTACCCACGACTAAATCTGTGTTATCGTCCCATGCTATTTTGCTGCCCACTGTGACCATCGAGTTCCTTCCAGAATGGTCTCCTGATATGAATCATTACAAACCTAGTTTATTTTACTGAATGTATCGCAATTAATAAAGCGGCTAGATTTAAATTTTCGCAACTACCGAGCGCCATTTGTCATTATTTCCATCACAACTAATTCTTGTTTAAAGTGATTGCATTATGGTGTTGGTTTCTATATATCGCAAGTATTACTCAACAGCTTGTTATACAAAGGTTTTCAGTAAGAGTTTCACATATGTTAAAGCTAAGGAAGACATTCTGAAGTACCAATAAGAAAGAAATTCAGTCTGATATATTTTCAGTCAAAGTTATAGGACAAAACAGCTGCTTAAAGTACATATAAGGTATATTTCTGGAAGGCTAAAAAGGCTGAAATGTTCTACTTGCATAATAGCAATAATTTTCCTTTGCCGCTGAACATTTGGAAGCAAAGTGTAAAATTTCGAATACTATTTTGTATCTTTAGCTTTCAGACACAGACGTTTTAATGATGTAAGAGGACGTATGATCATCACAGTATTTTACCAGTGCGAACGCAATGGTTACTTGTATTGGAACTGCAGGTTTTCGGATCGTGCCCTGCTTGTGGAACAATTGATCCTCGCTAAATCGTTGTATGAAGGCGATGGAAGACATTTTTATATGTGTTCCCTAATTTTGAGTTAAGCTTTAAACGTCGTTGCAGTGTTTTACAGAGTGAGGCGATGTAACGCAGGTCGTGGGATGAAGCATGGTGGATTTCCGACATTTGTACGATACGTGCTGTCACCTCGTCTCACACAACTGTACTTGAGTCACAGTCATCACAGTGATATTCTCTGAAAACTAGCATCTAAGATACTACGTGATTTACGTCTGGAAATATGATACCAGCTAACGACGACAATGTCATAACTCAGTGTTACCCGATCTTTCATTTCTTTTAGCAACGATGAAAGATATAGGCATATCTTCTGAGTGTTATCGCTTCTTTCACAGCTGAGAATGATTTGTATATGTGAAAAATACCAAGCTGGAATTAATTTGGAATTCAAAGCCCACTGGAAACTGCAATTGAGCCTGTAATTGACTGGGTAAATACTTTCGAAGGTTTAAGTATGGCGGGACATACAGCTTCAAGTAACAGCTTGTAGAACACTGCTGCATTAAAATCAACTTATGACTCGAGGACAGCTTTAGTTACTTTTTATCTTAGTGCATTTAAAGAAATGTGACTAGTGAATACCTTAGTTTGTATATGCGAGCAGCACAGTAATAATCCTTGTTCAGCCTTCCATATTTATCTATTACGTGGTGTGCCAAACAACTTATGGTAAATGCCGGGGTGATACATTCAGAAATGCGTCTTCCACACTCTTTCCAGATGAGTATGTGATTAATCTTTAATGGTCTTTTTGCCCACGGCGTATTAAGCTCCCACGTTCCTTTGTCTCTTTGCCCAAACGCACTGCACTGTGGGCAACATTTAGCGATAAGCTTGTTATGTCTCATAAATTTTGATAGTTGTAGTGCTGTATCAGTAGACATTTAATACAGGCTGGTCAGCCACTCGCTTGAAAGGTAGGAAAAGTTCTTCTGTCCATTTCTTTGCACATTCGTAGTAGTCCTTTGAACACTAATTACCACTGTTGCTAAAATTGTGTCATGATTATTTATCTCAATTCTCAATGAAGGTATCCGAGAAGGCATCAACAATCTTTGACGCAAAAAAACTTAACAAATGTGACTCGTGTGGATTTTTGAAATATCTCGTCCCAGTACTTGTAGGAAATGGTCTCAAAATGGTCTCGCTGGAATATATCTCTTGTAGGATAATTATGAAATTTTAATTTTTCTATAATGAATCTTGACTGCTACAACCATCCTGTAATAGTACGGCATGACGACAGATTAATATTAGTAGTGAACCTTGGATATCTACATTTTCTCTCAAGTCTTCAATAACTTCAGATTATCAGCCTGGTGATTGGCGTCGCGTCACAGCTACAAAGTTTTCCAGTCTTTTATGGTCAATTTCCAAAAGGTGCACGTATGGGCTCTGTTTTCTTAGAGGTTTTGAGTGTCTTGTCTACTCCAACAAATATACCAGTTCCTTTTCTATGTAACCTATTCACTCATAGGTAAGTTAGAGGAATTTCAGGTATATACCCAACTTTAGGCATCTGCCAGTTGTTCTTCCGGCTATGACATTTTTCCCTCTCAAGCGTTACTACACAGGTTTCAAAATTCATAATAGGATTCACAATATTACCAGTACATCTAATTCAAGCGAACGGTTCAGCTCAAGACAAGATGAACAGTTACAAACTTCACGTTTATAGGTAAGACAGTTATTAGAATAACATACAAAATTGTTTCATCATACATGTTTGTTACTCAAACAACAATATTGGAATTGTGAGTCCGCCTTCCATAAAACTTTATTACTTGTTTACTTATTTATTCCGCAAACTAGTTTCAGTGACAAATATCGCTTTCATCCGTCGGTTATTTAAATCTAAATCTTGCATAAAATAGCATAGCTATACAAACACAGTAGCAAATTATTACATTTTTACTGATCGTTTTTTGAAATACTGCTTTCTGTCGATACTTTCATGCTGCCTCATTTCTTGTACCATATGGCGTGTTTTTTTAAGAGTTGTTGTCGCTGTTTTCGGCATATTTCCTTTGCTTTTTCTGTTGTTTTTCTCAGCTTACATCACGTCATCTGCAACATATACTAAAAGGTGAACTTACGTATGTCAGCGTTATACACTTGGAGCTGCGGAAACTGTATCCACAACACTACCGCAGCACCAAGTGTATAACGCTGACATACGTAAGTTCACCTTTTAATATACGTTTACTAACAGCCGCTCATACAGTTGCAGGTGGCATGTACGCTAAGAAAAACGGCAACAGAAAAAGCACAGAAAATATGCCACAGACGGCAACAACATTTCTTAAAAACATGCCATTACCTACAATAAGTAAAGTATTATGAAAGTTTCTACAGAAAACTATATTTCAAAAAAGAACAGTAAAAATGTAACAATGTGTTAAGTGTTTGTATAACTATACTGTTTTCTGCGTGTTTTAGGTTTAAATAACCAACTAATGAGGGCGACATTTGTCACTGAAACTACATTGGGGATTAAGTAAGCAAACGAATAACAAAGTGTTTTGCATCAAAATTGGACACACAATTCCCATATTGTTGTTTTTCTATGCAAACACCGACCAAACGGAAGAGTTACAAGATAAAGTTAATGTTTGTTACTATATTTTTCCGTCACTGTTTGGTAGAAGAACGTACTTATAAATAAAAAGTATTACTCCGAGGTAGCCACAATTTTGTTCTTTTCATTTATAATTATAGATGTTTACTTTCAGTAATGACCAACTAACCAACTTCTTCCCTACACACGATAGGTTACTGTGGACCTTAGAGCAGTAGAAGTGTGTCTTACTGGCTTCAGCTTGTTATCAGTAGCAGACAACACTTCTAATTTGTGATAAGGAGGACTGAAAAAGGGTCAGATGTCGTTTCCTCGTGTGTCAGTGATTGGCCACACGAGCAGGCCAGCTGTTGCTATATAATGCCGTGTACCTTTCGGTCCTCTACCTACAGTAGTTCCATCGCAAGCCCTGTAGCTGCTGTAATGCCCTCTAAAAATACTCGGTATTCCGAGCGGCGTTCAATAAGCAATGCAACACTTTTTTCTGAAAGCTGGTTGATTCTGGTCAGGTTTCGAATACATTATATTGTGCCCCACTCTTTTAACAACAAAACGCTACTTTCCAACATAACAACCGTTCAATGTGATATCCTTACGCCGTCTTACTGGGAGGGCCTGTAATCCTACAATGGCACCACTCTACTGCTCTGAGCCTGAGTCAGTGTCTTTCTGCATCAATAGCCTCCCCATCATCCACGTACTGCTTCCCGCGGAGTGCAAGTGCATCCTTCATTGGGCTACACAGATGCGAGGCGGAAGGTGCGAGCTCCGAGATGTAGGATGGATGAGGAAGAAAATTCGAGCTCCTCTCGGGTTCGCAGACTAATATGAGGCCTTGCGTTGTTACGGAGAAAGAGAAGTTCGTTTGTATTTTTGAGATGACGAATATGCTGAACTGCTTTCTTCAGTTTATTGAGAGTAGCACAGTAAACTCCAGAGTCGATTGTTGCACCATAAGGGAGGACATTAAATAGAATAATCCATTCGGGGTCCCAGAAGATCGTCGCTATTACTTTACCAACTGAGGGTGGGGTTTGAAATTTTTTCTTCGGAGGAGAGGTGGTGTGGCGCCACTCCATGGATTGTCGTTTTGTTTCTGATTCGAAGTGATGAACAAATATTCCAACGCCTGTGTCGGTGTTCGGCAAAAAAAGATCTGTAACGATCAAGCAATTCCGCACAGGTGGCCCTTCATTGCTCTTTATGGTGTTCTGTTAGACGGCGAGAGTCAAGCGGGTACCACAACCGGTGGACGAGTGAGTCAGCACTACCAACAGAAACGCCTAGTTGTAGAGCGAGGTGTTTGAATGTGATCCGTCCATCTGCTCGCATGAGAGTGTCCGCACGTTCCAACATTGAGGGAGTCACAGCTGTGTGCGGCTGGCCGGCACGCAGATCAGAAAGGTTTGCGCGACCTTGTTGCGATGATGACAGACACCTCACCGAACGACTCACCGTGCTTTTGTTCACTGCTTGCTCTCCATAAACAGTCTGCAAGCTACTATGTATACCTGCAACACTGTGTTTTTCCGCCAAAAGAAATTCAGTAACTGCTCTCTGCTTGGAACGCACCTCCGTTAAACCGCCATTTTGAAGGTTACGTATAGCGCCACCACTTTCTCGAACAACATGAATTTATAGAGGCATAAGCAGGAATATTCTACGAAGCCCCACAACAAATTCCGCAGTTTCTCTAACGTAGCTGGCCGAGAAAAAAATATGCTGCATTACTTACTGGACGCCCCTCGTACAATAATGCTTCTCTTAGAACGTACAGCGGTTATCGGAATTCCTAAATGATAACTGAAATTAAACCCCCTCCCCATTTCTCCAATTTCGTTTTATAGTTTCTTTCACCTGCGCATAAATCGAGGAGGTACAGGAGAAGTGTGTGGCACTGCCTCAAATTCATTATCAGTGTCAGGCAACACTTCGATCTTATTTATATTACATTGATTGCGACCCCACTACATACTACATCGTCTGTATATTTCTTCATTCCATTTGCATCAGTCTGCTGTTTAACTAACAAGCCAAACGTTTGTAGACACTAGAGACCCCCGAACGATGCATCTTACGTAAGATACATGGGTTCAAATTACATTCGTTAGCAAAGTCTACTGTGTTTTGGAAAACGACCACGTCAGGTATCTGTCATATTGAGACGAACTTAAAGATGACACGAGCAATCAGTAACCATTCGTTTCCCAACGTTCGATTCTGGCTTCCAGCATCATAATTTCCTTCTGAAACAGTGCTAAAATGGGGTTAACAATTGCCTGATGACCATTCTCAGAAGAAAATTAATAGAGATATGGTTATACCTGTAATCCCTCCAGATTGTTTTCTTCAATGCATATTTCAAACACTGGGCATCTGCAACTGTAGTTTATATGATTCTTAGAAGAGACACGCGGTATATCATCGACTGAGATACCAACACATTAAAGGTTGTTCTCTTTCATTTATGGTATATGTGTTTGGATTTTAGCTAGAAAAGAAGCAGTGTCAACCAGAATGGGCAAAACCTAGGAAGCCCCGTAGTTACAGGGCGTGTCTGCGCAAGTGGGTTCCAAAACTCTCGTTCGAATGGTACTTGAGTACTGGTCGTCAGGCTGAGTTCATAGAAGAAACAAAGAAGATCCGAAGAGAGCAGTGCGTTTTGTCACATGTTCGTTAAGCATACGTGAAAGCGTCACATATAGGGCGTAGACAGAAATATGGAAACACCGAGAGAAGTACATGCTTGAAGATAAATGCAGATGGCAGCCGAGCCTCCACGTTGCGCTGCAGCGTTTGACTACTGACGGCACTTGTACTACGCCCTCAATACGTTGCACGAGACAGTCGTAGTCACAAGTTTTCTGCAAACTTGTCAGGGCATTATGTCGGAGCTAAGTGAATTCGAATGTGAACAGATTGTTGATTCTCGTACCGTGGGTGCTTCCGTAACCAAGGGAGTCGAAGAGTTTGGTGTTTCAAGAGACACCGAATATTTACACCGCATACGAGGAAAGCAGAAAAACATCATGCGCTAAGTCACAACGCGGACGAATGTTCGTCATGACTGACCGTCACAGACGGTCACTGAAGAGGATTGTAACGAATAATAAGAAGACCACAGGTGAAAAAGTCATTGCAGAACAGAATGTCGTACTCGAGAACCCTGTAAGGACCAAAACAACACGAATGGAGATCCCGAAGTAGGGAGTTGCACAGAGAGCTGGAATTCCAAAACAACTCAATAGTGATGAAAATGCCTGTAACAGGAAATCGTGCTGTCAAAACCATAGAACCTTGACTATGGAGCAGCTGAAGAAACTAATTTGTCCGGAAGAGGCTTGTTTCACACTGTCCTCAACTTTTGGGCGAATTTTCACCCCAAGAGTTAAACATCGCGGGGATTCAGTGATAATTCGGGCAACCGTATCGTGGTATTCCATGCGCCGCTTGGTTACTCAGCAAGGTCGCATCACTGCCAAGGATTATGTGACCATTCTGGCTGGTCAGGTCCATCCCGTGGTACAATGTTTGTTCCTCAGTGGTCATGCCCTGTTCCTAGACGACAGGGTCCATATTCACACAGTTCCCATCGTGCATGACTGGAATTGTGGCGACGAGGATCAATTGTCGCAGCTCCCCAGGTCACCACATTCATTAACTATCAATATTATTGAGCCTTTATTGACTACTTTGGAGAAAACGGTGCGTGATTGGAATCCACCTCCATCACTGTAACCTGGACTTGCCACTATTTTTCAGACATAATGGTATAAGATTCCGTTGCAAACCATACAGGACCTGTATTTATCCATTCCGAGACCACTGAAAGCTGGTTTGAATGTCAATAGGTTTCCTACGCCGTATTAGGCATGGTAAAGTGTTGTGTTTTTTGTAGATTCCATATTTCTGTGTGCCCCTCGCAAGTTCAACCAAACCTTGTGGCAAGCGGTATAAAAGAGGTGATTTGGTTTACTCTTAAAATTCCAAGAGAGTACGTTCCTAGCAGGTTCACCATATATATGGCTTCTTTCAACGCATAATTTTCGAAAAGATCGTGAAGGCAAAATTAGAGAGATTCGTGCCTGAACGGAAGCATACCAGCAATTGTTCTTCACGGGCACCACCAGCGACAGAAACAGGGCGGAGTGGGGGTGAGAGTGTTACAAATGTACCCTCCGCCAGATGTCACAACGTGGCTTGCAGAGCATACTTATAACTCTTTCTCGCAGAAAACCTTTGTTGCTCATAAAAGTTAACTTTCATTCAGCGACACGCTTTATAGCATTAACATCTCAGTTACGTAGTTTACTGTGATGAACGTTCTAATATAGTAGTGTGGCGATGAAAGGGCAGGAGAGGTTGAAAGCAAATCCCAACATGTAACCTATTTTTCTCGAATAGTGACTGATTATGGAATTTGAGAGCGCAACATGGAAGTCTTTAGCACCCATCTGAAGTCGGTTTAGTTTAACGTGGTAGAAACGATTAATAGTGTTCAGAAATTGTAGAACATAAACAGAAATTTTTTCCTGAATCTTCTCATGTCAAAAACTCTCTCTCTCTCTCTCACACACACACACACACACACACACACTCACACACACACACACACACACACACACACACGTACTGTAAAACTTTCGATGTATCTGTCTTTAAAATAAATTGGAACGAATAGGATATGAGAGATAAAAGAGAGACAGTTGATTGCCTGTGGAAGATAATTGTGCCTCATTGATTGCTAGTCAAGACACTGATGCGTCATTCACTCTGCAACAAACTAAAACTTAAAATCTGACGTATTCTGGAGTTCTTTCGCCACTGACTGGCAAAAAATTTCATATTTCCGGTTGAAAGAATGTGCTTTTTTCTTCTAGTATCTATTTATTTCAAACAAGTTTTCGGTTTATTAGGTTATCGGCAGGAAACAACAAAACACTTTCCACAAGGTGTCATACTCAAAGGTGGAATAACAAATACATATTTAAAAAATTCATAGTGTTTTCAGTCGGGGTGGGGGGTGAACTTAGTGTAACGACACTAATTTTTCAGTGTTTGGTGTCATTTTGGTCATTAGCAGTCTTCAATCGCCGCGCTCTGTGATTGACAGTCTGTTTCTGTTCTTGCTAACTTACTTGCTAACCACGCTAAATCCTCTTTCCGGTAAATAAGAATATGGGAAAGCTATTAAATACTTCTTTGTTGTAGCCCATGAAGATGGATACAACATAGGAATTTTCCTTTGAAGCCAGAATTCTTCACATAAATTTCAGAATATTTATTTTCACTAGCCATTTGTTGGAAGTTCTGTCAGCTCTTCCTGAGAGGATAATTCTGATGTTTGTGGATCAAAGAAATTTTCCAGTGCTCAATCTGGAGTAACTGTTTAAGGAGATCTTGATATACGTTTGCAAAATCTTCTGTAAGTGCGTTCATGTGCTGACAAAATACTACATTTTCATCATTTGTTTCCACAGAAGAAAGATTTTTAAACCGGTGAAATTGTCTTAGACCTAAATTATATCTGTTCAAGGCAAATTTCGACACA
This sequence comes from Schistocerca cancellata, assembly GCF_023864275.1. Lineage (NCBI taxonomy): Eukaryota > Metazoa > Arthropoda > Insecta > Orthoptera > Acrididae > Schistocerca > Schistocerca cancellata. Next base: position 576,978,737 of record NC_064629.1, read on the forward strand.
AAAGCAGTAATAGTTTGCTTTTGGTATTACTCGCTCACTGCGCACATGCGTCAGATACCAGGGCGCATCAGAAGGTGTACCGAAAGAAAGACTGCAACATAAAAAAATTCAGCTGATAATCAGGAAGCAAACTGACGTGAAATACTTCTCAGAAATGGTTGGAAGTAACCTAGACCTGTTTTTTTTTAAACAAGCCTTTAATACCTCTTGATCTCACTATACATTTCCACCCCGGCTTTGCGAGTATTGCCCGGCGGGAGGGGATGGGCAACAAGTGGCCGTCAACACCCTCTCAATTTGCTTTATACCGAACCTCCAACCAGACCTCATTACCGCCCCTGTAGAGAACCGCTGCCGTATCGCCATTTTGCATTATTTTAACGTAGAAACAACCTTCAGGAACGAGTGGATGACATCACCGGCATGACCTACCACGTCACAGATGCATCCATTCCTACTTTCTTTGGAGAACTAAGAAGACTGTCTGTTCCGTGGAGGAATGCAGAATGTTGTTCCGCAATGAGGGACAGGTGCATGGCCCTCAGGAAGTTCAAGTCCAGACTGTCAGTTGGAAACTTCGTAGTCTTTCGGTTTATGATAGCGAAATGCCACCGTATGATGAGAGAGATCAATAAAATATCGCGGCTGACATTCCAGAACTAACAAACTGTTTAACAAACCCGTCGATTGTGTGGGACGCTACTAGAACAATTTCAGGCAAAAGTACAAGTTGCCCAGTTACCGTTGCAATGAACAATATTATTCTACAGACTAGCGAAGGAGACTTTGCCCGGAGCATGTTGGACCGTTTCGCTCGCACAACTGATAGACAGAACCTAGCTTCCCGTTAATGTCGAACCATCACTGAGAGAGGCAGTGTTCATTTTAGTTTTACCTACAATGAAGTTTACAACCGCCCTTTCTCCATCTAGGAGCTTAAATTGGCACTGTCTGTAGCACGTAAGGGTCAAAGGTCACCACACCAATCATTCCAGCATGGTGTGGCACCTAAACGAAAACTCCAAAAAAATTTCTCTTCGATCTTTATACGCTACAATTTGGACATTGCGCATACCCGTGGAAGGAGGTTATTTTATTCCCCCTCCCGGAACCTGAAGAGGATCGCACATTCCCGAATAGTTACCGTAGTGTTACCTTCAAGAGTTACGTGAGAAGGACCTTAGAGCATATGATCATCCATCACCTTGTCTGAATCTTCGAATAATCGAGATGACTCCTTAATAGGTTTGAGTACGGTTTCATGAGAGCAATGGAATATACGAGACCTGAAAATGGAAGGAATTTTCTATTTCCTCTGACTTCTTCAGTGCCCTCCAACCAATGCCACTGATGAACAAAGCAGAAAAAATCACGATTCAAATCTCCCTGATGCATTTCTGTGATCACAGAGACAAAGTAACATTACGCTGGGTGCAGATAAAGCTGACAGAACTTTCAACAAATGAAGACTGATAATTATAATTCAGAAATGAATATCAGGAATTTTAGCTTCAAAGGCAGATTCTTATATTGTATCCCACGTTATGGGTTGCGACACAGAAGTATTTCAGTGCTTTCCCATCTTCGCATTTAACGGAAAGAGGGTTTGGCGTCGTTGTCATGTTAGTTACGAAGAAGAGAAACAGACCATCAACTGCAGAACGCGGTTTTTTTAAGATAGCTGATACAAACATACATCAAATACTAGAAAATTAGTGTCATTACACCAAGTTCACCCCTCTCACTAAAAATATTGTGTAATTTTTAATTATGTATTTGTTAATCAATCTTTGAGGACGACACCAATATTGCTAATACCTTTTAATAAAATAATTTAAAATATATAATATTTTCATTCCTTATTAAGAATTGGATATTAAATGCAAGATACGAACCAGCTGAAGTTTGAACACGTATTCCTGCTTACTTAGAGTACTGCTGTTACAAACACAGCAACTAGAGCACAACTCACGATAGTTCATAATTTAATCTTTCATCATCCCTCTCCATATCCTTCCAAAGGATTCCAGGACTAAGACTTTGGCCATCGAATTATTGTTCGAAAAGTGTGTTACGATCAAAGCTAGATGGAAAAATTTATGTTATTTATTTATAGATCGGACCTGCTTCTGATTTCCCTTCCTTGGAAAAAAAGGTTGGAGGCGTTGAGTAATTTTTGCCTCGGAAATGGTGCGGTGGGCGGGAAAAGGTTGAAAATCTGTGCTGTAGAACCACCAGATTGTCTTGCAGAGCATTTGTCTTCGTAGTTGTGTTTTGGCAACTACACTTTCTGGTAGGGACGAATTTGTAATTTGTAGGAAACGTTTCTCTCATGCTTTCGCTGTTTGTGTGGGTGAGGTAATTGCCTTTACGAGAATTCCGCCATTATAAGAGCACTTAAACGTGTATATGTTTGTGGTTACTTCCGTTGACAGAGTCTGCGTTGAGGAGTTCCTTACCAGAAATATATTCTCCTTGTGACTTTCATCTCCAGAATCTACTTTTAATCCACGAATATTAGGCAGTCACAGCTCCAAACACCATGGCTGTCTGGGCATTTCACGTGAAATGGACGAGCTGAACAAGTGTTTCAATGTTCGTGTGTAGCTTGCCCAAATTTTAAGAGAGTTGCTCGTGCACTGCGTAATGAAGTAATGTCTATACATCACACACTGAAAACAGCGCATTAAGTTGGGGACATAACAGATCACTTTATTGCGAATGAATCACCTTGTAATGTGCTGAGGTGACACTGGGTAACTGAGGGTTTGATGAATGTAGCCGTATTTTCTAATTCGCCATTCACTCGTTTCATTTGCTTTTTGACATCTCTCAAGACGACATCTTCCCACTATTGCTTCAGTTCTCATAAATCTACGTACTTTAGGTCCCTGCGTGATACGTAACAGCTAACAATTGACTTTTGGGGCAGTTTAAGCCAGTGGTGTGCCATTTCTATAATTCTTGATAGATTTTAGTGTACTTGGTATAAATGGCCAGGAAAAGTATCAAATGAGTCGATGACCTTACCGTCCCCATCCGACGGACTATCACTTTCAAAATTGTCGCACTCCCTAAAAATGAGATATTGCAAAGACAGTTAATTACAGGTATTTGTGCACATACTAATGATGAGGACTTGCATGCACAACCAGAACTCACTTTTATAGAAACATACTGGTGATGAAATTTAGCCTATACCTTTCATCACGAGTTTGCAGCATGCAGTTGTACATAGAACTATACATTGCGTAGAAGAAGAACACTTGACTGGACACAGCTTCATTCATTGAAAGAAATGCGGTCTTAAGGATATCATTGCATAATGATACTGTGGCAGAAAATTACAAATGATGAAAATTCATAAAATAAATACGGAAAAATCGTCGAATATCACGTGACATCTGAATATAAGGCAATAGGTATTGGAGTACGATAGGGAGAAAACGTTGTCATAACTGAAACGTTTTCAAAACGTAGATGCAAACTAAAATCATCAGCAGTAACAGAAATGACCATTCACAACTGCTCGTGCCATCTCACATCACAAATATTAGCAAGCTAGAATAGTGACTCACATAGCAGTAATAATAAATCTGCCAAAATAAATGTATATCATAATACAATTATCAGCGAAAGTAATTATAAAATTGAAACTATCAACATAATCATAAAAACATTATCTGTAACCCCGAGAAGTGAATAGCTAATCGAATACAAATTAAATAAAATGAAACAAATACACAAAAAAGGACGTTCCACATTACAGCATTGTCCTTACTACAGACAGCAAAAAACCTGCCGAAAGGTAATACCAACATCAACTACTCAACTAGAGACAACTTAGACGTAGCAACACTTTCACAAACAGTATAAAAACAACATTAATTTAAAGAAACAATGTACATGTAGTAACCTATCCATTTAAATTTATATCACGAAACTCAGACAATAAATAAAGTAAAATGTATTATAAATGAATTATACGGATGACATAAGTGAAAATTAAACCTAATCTTGTTCTCATGTGTATGGAAATAATGTAGAGAAGGTGAAGATGTATAGCTTTATAAGAACCATACAGTACCGGCATCAACAGCCGGTATTTGCATTTTTGGTGATATTTGTTATATGTACACTAAGCAGTTGTGAAAGGCATATTTCTCTGCTTAAACTTTCGCCTTTCGATTCTGGAGGCATCATCGGGGGCTGTAACCATTCAGAAAGCAGTTATAATCACAAACATGCACAGCAAACTGAATAATTTGTACCCATATGTTTTTGGGATGTGCAGATACTTAGAAAACCCGACGAAACTTAAAAGGCACAATGTCTACAGAAAGCCCAGTCTACGGATAGAACTTCCTTCACAGATATTTCAGCCACCGTCCCAAAGCGGAAAGAGGAGTTACCGAAACATTAGTGGACCGGACTGGAAGAAACTATGAGCCACAGTACTTGGAGGGCGAGCTCGAATATTTAAAACAGCTTTCAAGGAAAGTACATGGGTGACTACACCCTAAGATGTTTGCAGCTTATAATGAAGAAGATCCAACTAGAGGGATAGTTTTCCTCCCATTTGTAAAATATGTCACAGATCGCATCAGCACAGTACCCTGAAGACACGGTATTGACACAGTATATATCTCGAAGGTGCGCCAAAATCTGAACACTGCTGAAGACCTACGCTCTCCGCTTGTCGCAGCCGGACTATATAAAACGCATTTCACATGCGGTCGAGTGACGTAGGAATTGCGAAAAGAAGCATTAACACGTGCCTTATGGAATAAAAGAGTAACTGTCCTTTGGGCAACACAGATAAATTGGCAGTAGCAGAATATACACAGTGACCAGGGGACCACCAAAATCGTTTCTCTGATGTCATGGTTTTATCAAAATCGAATTATCACTGTGGTAACATGTACATACACGGCATACAAAAGCAAAAACACAAAAACAACTCCAACACAAAAGGAGAAAGATTGAAATTAGAAAGGTTGTGAGCCTTAGTAGTAAATAAAATAAACAGCACCAACTTTTCCCCATTGAAAGCTCCATAACAAAAGTCGGTTCGACTCCAAGATCTTAGACAGCGGACTGATGACGTCTGATGGCGTGGTTTCGTATAAGAAGTTCGGTTTTATGAGCTTGTTTCAGATTTTAACTGATTTCAATGTCGTTATGAATTCTAATGATGTCACCAGCATTGGGAGACGAGACCTTACGTTGAGAAATATGCCCTTATCATGAGCCAATCCCCACAAAGGAAAAACCTCGAAAAACACTTTATAATAACCCTTATATAGCGCAGGAAGGAAATGAAATATAATACCTCTACAAAATAGGAAACGCGAAATACCAGTAACAACTCTGGTATAACTGGTACGAAGTGAATGTATTAATACTGCATTACTGAATAAAATCATCTCTGTTTTCAAGCCGCGTCAATTCGAACAAAGTTCTCGAGCTTTCGATTGGTATCTCCGCCATCGTCGTCAGGAGAAAACCACTGACTGTGGCGGCTGATTTTTTTCTTTTTCTTTGTTGTTATTTCAGTTCACCACAGTGGGAGCCAAAGGTTACAAAACTGTATTTATAAATGGCTGAAACATAGAAAAGGTGACAATGACAGATGATTTTCTAAGAAATACATAGGTGGACGATAGTGATGATTTTTACATAAAAACAAGTGGCAATAAACGAGGATTTGTAAAATAAACGTTAATGAAAGTACTGATTGTTTTCAAAACTCGTTTGACGATCTTATACTACACTTAAAGTAAAGTCACTCTTGAACGCGAATGATCCCATGGTGTAATAATGATCCTAAGTGACACACTAAAAAATTGTCATGATGAAGGTACGATGATGAGTATGACTATGGGGTACTGTAGAACAGCAGACAGCGACTTGAAGTCAGCAAGGTGGACAAAGGGGGAAGGAGAAAAATAGAGGATGGTGTGAGATGAAGCATTATGATTAGGGTCGGGAAGAGGTGTATATCTCGGCACGGATTTCATCGTTGGGGACTGGGAATTGGTTAAAGTTGATGCTATTTACAATTTGTACAGAAACCAGATGGCAGTTATAAGAGTCGAGGGACATGAAAGGGAGGCAGTGGTTGGGAAGGGAGTAAGACAGGGTTGTAGCCTCTCCCCGATGTTATTCAATCTGTATATTGAGCAAGCAGTAAAGGAAACAAAAGAAAAATTCGGAGTAGGTATTAAAATCCATGGAGAAGAAATAAAAACTTTGAGGTTCGCCGATGACATTGTAATTCTGTCAGAGACAGCAAAGGACTTGGAAGAGCAGTTGAACGGAATGGATGGTGTCTTGAAGGGAGGATATAAGATGAACATCAACAAAAGCAAAAACGAGGGTAATGGAATGTAGCCGAATTAAGTCGGGTGATGTTGAGGGTATTAGATTAGGAAATGAGACACTTATAGTAGTAAAGGAGTTTTGCTATTTGGGGAACAAAATAACTGATGATGGTCGAAGTAGAGAGGATATAAAATGTAGACTGGCAATGGCAAGGAAAGCGTTTCTGAAGAAGAGAAATTTGTTAACATCGAGTATGGGTTTAAGTGTCAGGAAGTCGTTTTTGAAAGTGTTTGTGTGGAGTGTAGCCATGTATGGAAGTGAAACATGGACGGTAAATAGTTTCGACAAGAAGAGAATAGAAGCTTTTGAAATGTGGTGCTACAGAAGAATGCTGAAGATTAGATGGGTAGATCACATAACTAATGAGGAAGTATTGAATAGGATTGGGGAGAAGAGAAGTTTGTGGCACAACTTGACCAGAAGAAGGGATCGGCTGGTAGGACATGTTCTGAGGCATCCAGGGATCACCAATTTAGTATTGGAGTGCAGCGTGGAGGGTAAAACTCGTAGGGGGAGACCAAAAGATGAATACACTAAGCAGATTCAGAAGGATGTAGGTTGCAGGTACTGGGAGATGAAGAAGCTTGCACAGGATAGAGTAGCATGGAGAGCTGCATCAAACCAGTCTCAGGACTGAAGACCACAACAACAACAACAACGATGCGAGAGGAAGAATAAGGCATGGAGGTGCATGGAAGGTGAAATATGGTTGTAATGGTGCTGCAGGGTACCTGGATTGGTGATTAGTGGGTCATGGATTGGGTACTAGGACTAGGTTTCGCGATATATGTGTCGTATGCGAAGGTGATCTAGGAAGAGAAGGAGGTGTGGGAAGCGAATGAGTTGGTACAGGGTGTGAGTTAGGGAAGGTAGGCGGGTGCAGAAGGCGATGCGGAGTGCATGTCTTTCCAAGATTTCGAGGGACTTACAGAATTTAGGCAAGGGAGTGATTCAGGCAATGTTAGCGTAGGTTAAGATAGCGCGAATGAGAGATTTGTAGGTGAGGATAATGGTAGGAAGATGTAGACCTCAGGTGAGGCCTGTCAGCATTTTAATATTTTTAGTAGTTTTTGGACTTTCTGTTGGATGGTAAGGAGATGTGAATCCCATTTTAGTTTTCTGTCGAGAGTTAGTCCTAAATACTTTTCTGTGTTAGTCAGAGGAATGGGTTGGTTGTAAATGGAGAGATAGAAACCTGGACGACGGAAACGCCGAGTGGCGCGGCGAGCAGGTTTACTTTAAGTTTCCACGTATTACACTACTCGGCTACGAGATTCAGGTGGCACTGGAGGGAGACATGAAAGAGTTTAAGGGTATTACGAGTGGAGAGGTAAGCCTTGTCGTCCGCATACTGCAGGAGGTATGTTGGGGGTGGCGGCTTGGGAGTGTCTGCAGTGTACAGGATGTGAAGGACAGGTGAGAGAACAGAGCCTTGAGGCACATCTGCAGCGGGGTGAAAGAAGAAGAAGCGGGTATGGCTGACTTTGACATATGCAGGATGGTGTTGAAGGAAGGGCACACGTATCTTGTCCCTTAAGAGTGCCGCAGCGTTCGTATAGATCAGACAGTTCGAACAGTTTCAGAGCATTGTACCGAGAACAAGAGACATATTAAACAAAGGGCGCTTGATAAGTCGGCCATAGCTGAGCATTGCCCGGAAAACGTACACAAAATACAGTTTGAGAACACATACATGCGTCAAAATACTGGGATTCCGTCATAAAAGAGGCTGCTGAAATTAGAATGAACAGAGACCAGTGTACACATTGAGTTGGGTTTGGAGGTGGGGGGCTTTGGATGTCGAAAGGAAGCAACGACGGGAATTTTCCGCTTGTATGGAGGCGAGAGCGGCAGTCGAAAACGTGGCGTCGGCCTCTCGTGGTACATGACGTCACTCTGCGGGCTAGAGCTGCTATTAGCTGCTCAAGTCACCTTCCGCGTCCGTGTCGTTTCGGCCCACTTTGATTGGTGCCAGAGCCGGAGGCCGTAATCGTGGCTATACAAGCTCGGAAAATCTTGCCAGCCCCAGCAGTCAGTAGTTTTACTCCTGACGACGGTGGCGCAAACAACCATGGTGAGCTCCGGAATTTTATTCAAACTGACATGGCTAGAAAACAGAAGATTTTATTCAATGCGTGAAGAGCAAATGCATGCTTTATGCATGTCCGCGACTAAGATGCACACGTCGACAATTGTGCCACATCAGTTCCACAATATTTCCATCACAAATCCATCATAATCATTTTGCAATCAACGTGATTAACTTAAAACATTCTGGACACATGTACATTGTTGATGTCGTAGAAACAAAAACAAATCCATCATAATCATTTTGCAATCAACGTGATTAACTTAAAACATTCTGGACACATGTACATTGTTGATGTCGTAGAAACAATGGACCTTATTTAAAAATCGTAACTGCCACGTGATAATAAAGCCTTCGAAACACATGATACAAAAAATATTAAAAGTTTAGTGTCTGGTTACTCTGTGTTTCTGATTGAGTTTTGAAAATGATTAATTTTGGAAGAACCGCCATGTTCACGCTATTCTTAAACTAGACAACTAGCATGGACTACACTTCATTATACAGGGTGGTCATAAAATGTCTGAAACGCTTGTCGTGATGTTTTAGGGCAGATTGTACTGAGACATAAATGTTAAGAAAAAAGTGCGATACGTTGTGCTGTTTCCGAGTTATTTAGCATAGAATTTAGCCAATCGGGCCGTCGCGCGCTCACATTCAAGCGGCCTGCCAAGGGCGGTGTCGCCCAACGCGTGCTTTGTTTGGTTAGCTGAAACCTGAACTTGCGCGCGCGATGACCTGATTGGTTGACTTCAGTGCCAAATAACTCGGAAACGGCGCAACGTATCGAATTTTTTTCTTAACGTTTACGTCTCAGTAAAATCCGCCCTGCAACGTCCCTACAAGCGTTACAAACGTTTTCTGACCACCCTGTATACAGAGTTGTACAGGGTGGCAGCCATTCAAGGAGTATTTTAAGGAATGGGTTTAAAAAAAATTTATTTCAAAGGCGCCAGTCAGATTTTTACAAGTTTTCTCCCACAGCAACCTCGGCTGTGCATACGTGACACAAGTTTCCTGTCTTTCAGAATCGAGGCAGTTCTGTCCATTTGAAGCTGCTGAAAAGAGACATCTTGAGCCCTCTGCTGAAACTCATAGAGAATTCACGCCATCGGTTTAGCCAATAGCGTGCGTAGGATACAGGTCACGTGTGTGGACGCTGGAGCGTTCTGCAGCTGCCTCGCTCTCTTATGATCCAGACCTCGAGCAGAAACGACGTCTTTTTGGGAGGCAGAGCCTCTGGCTCTGCGCCCCGTGATCGGTCACTAACATGAGTTAACATGAATCGCCTCCCCTTCCGTTGTCCATTTCAATCAGTTTTAGGCCAGACTGGCCTACATCTGGTAACTTCCGACCCTAAGCGCGCCACTTGTATACCGTACATTGAAATATATTCTCTTTATTTTGCCTAATTTCCTGTTCTGTCATTTAATGGCGGCCTTAGATGGCCATTCACAATTCCTTTTCGCTGGACCTCCTGTACATTGTCGTCAGAAAACTACCTTGAGCAGTTAAACAGAGAACCGACTCTTGGCGATAACATATTAGACCTTCTGATGACAAACAGACCCGAACTATTTGAAACAGTTAACGCAGAACAGGGAATCAGCGATCATAAAGCGGTTACTGTATCGTGTGTGTGTGTGTGTGTTGGGGTTTATGGGCGCTCAACATCGAGGTCATCAGCGCCTTACTGTATCGATAGATTCAGCCGTAAGTAAAAATATTGAAAAAGGTAGGAAGATTTTTCTGTTTAGAAAAAGTGACAAAAAGCAGATTTCAGAGTACCTGACGGCTCATCACAAAAGTTTTGTCTCAAGTACAGATAGTGTAGAGGATCAGTGGACAAAGTTCAGAACCATCTTACAATATGCGTTAGATGAGTATGTGCCAAGCAAGATCGTAAGAGATGGAAAAGAGCCACCGTGGTACAACAACCGAGTTAGAAAACTGCAAAGGGAACTTCACAGCAAACATAAACATAGCCAAAGCCTTGCAGACAAACAAAAATTACGCGAAGCGAAATGTAGTGTGAGGAGGGCTATGCGAGAGGCGTTCAGTGAATTCGAAAGTAAAGTTCTATGTACTGACTTGGCAGAAAATCCTAAGAAATTTTGTTCTTATGTCAAAGCGGTAGGTGGATCAAAACAAAATGTCCAGACACTCTGTGACCAAAATGGTACTGAAACAGAGGATGGCAGACTAAAGGCCGAAATAGTAAATGTCTTTTTCCTAAGCTGTTTCACAGAGGAAGACTGCACTGTAGTTCCTTCTGTAGACTGTCGCACAGATGACAAAATGGTAGATATCGAAATAGACGACAGAGGGATAGAGAAACAATTAAAATCGCTCAAAAGGGGAAAGGCCGCTGGACCTGATGAGATACCAGTTCGGTTTTACACAGAGTACGCGAAGGAACTTGCTCCCCTCCTGGCAGCGGTGTACCGTAGGTCTCTAGAAGAGCGTAGTGTTCCAAAGGATTGGAAAAGGGCACAGGTCATCCCCGTTTTCAAGAAGGGACGTCGAACAGACGTGCAGAACTATAGACCTATATATCTAACGTCTATCAGTTGTAGAATTTTGCAACACGTATTATGTTCGAGTATAATGACTTTTCTGGAGACTAGAAATCTACTCTGTAGGAATCAGCATGGGTTTCGAAAAAGACGATCGTGTGAAACCCAGCTCGCGCTATTCGTCCACGAGACTCAGAGGGCCATAGACACTGGTTCCCAGGCAGATGCCGCGTTTCTTGACTTCCGCAAGGCGTTCGATACAGTTCCCCATAGTCATTTAATGAACAAAGTAAGAGCCTATGGACTATCAGACCAAATGTGTGATTGGATTAAAGAGTTCCTTGATAACAGAACACAGCATGTCATTCTCCATGGAGAGAAGTCTTCCGAAGTAAGAGCGATTTCAGGTGTGCCGGAGGGGTGTATCGTAGGACCGTTACTACTCACAATATACATAAATGACCTTGTGGATGACATCGAAAGTTCACTGAGGCTTTTTGCGGATGACGCTGTGGTATATCGAGAGATTGTAACAATGGAAAATTGTACTGAAATGCAGAATGATCTGCAGCGAATTGACGCATGGTGCAGGGAATGGCAATTGAATCTCAATGCAGACAAGTGTAATGTACTGCGAATACATAGAAAGAAAGATCCCTTATCATTTAGCTACAATAAGCAGGTCAGCAACTGGAAGCAGTTAATTCCATAAATTATCTGGGAGTACGCATCAGGAGTGTTTTAAAATGGAATGATCATATGAAGTTGATCGTCGGTAAAGCAGATGCCAGACTGAGATTCATTGGAAGGATCCTAAGGAAATGCAATCCAAAAACAAAGGAAGTAGGTTACAGTACACTTGTTCGCCCACTCCTTGAATATTGCTCAGCAGTGTGGGATCCGTACCAGATAAGGTTGACAGAAGAGACAGAGAAGATCCAACGGAGAGCAGTGCGCTTCGTTACAGGATCATTTAGTAATTGGGAAAGCGTTACGGAGATGATAAATAAACTCCAGTGGAAGACTTTGCAGGAGAGATGCTCAGTAGCTAGGTACCGGCTTTTGTTGAAGTTTCGAGAACATACCTTCACGGAGGAGTCTAGCAGTATATTGCTCCCTCCTATGTATATCTCGCGAGGAGCCCATGAGGATAAAATCAGAGAGATTATTGCCCACACAGAGGCATACCGACAATCCTTCTTTCCACAAATAATACGAGACTGTAATAGAAGGGAGAACCTATAGAGTTACTCAAGGTACCCTCCGCCACACACCGTCAGGTGGCTTGCATAGTATGGATGTAGATGTATATGTAGATGTAAAATCCAACAACCTTCTTTCCTCTCCGTGCCCATGTACATTGGTGTCAGAAACGCGATTCGTTACCGCCTTCGGAACATTACTTTTTGTTCATGTTCGATGTTTTGTAGTCGGTCAGCATTCGCCGCTGTTATTCCGTTGCGAGCCGGGCATGGGCGCTGCTGCCCGTCGGTTACGATGCCGCGCCAGACGTTATCTTCACCGATTGCAACACCCAGGACAAAGTCTACTTCCTGCCTGTCGCAGCCCGCCGCACCAACACGTGCGAGCTGAGTACACCGAGCTGCGCCTCACAGCGCAAGTGCGGGCTGCGTGCGCTGCGGCGCCATTTGACGGTCGCAGAAGGTCCAACTTCTCAGTCGACGCAAGCTGACTATGAGCCGGCGCCGAGACATGAAGAAAATGCGCGAGGCGTCCTTATCGGGGCTGTGGCTCATGGAGCGCACGGGTGCACTATTCACCCTCGGCGCGGCTTCCCTGCCGCTGCCTCCGTTAACCTGGTCCTGGTGTCTCCTACCTCTGTCGCCCCGGATGCCGCCAGTACGCTGAATGCAGTGTGGCAGGCCACGGAGCCTTGCCGCCACACAGGCGGGCCGAGATGCCCGCATTGCGGGCTCTGCTGTTGCTGGCGACTAGCTACGCGGCCTACTTGCTGCCATACCGGCCCACGTTCGCCTCTGGCCAGCCACTCACTGCCATCTGCTTTATGGTCCTGGACTCAACGTACGGGGCGCATACTTTCACCGCCATGCAACCAGCCACCCCGCCGCCCATGCTGCTGCTAGGCAGGTACGCGTATGGCCCTCAGGCGGCACCCCATCGTCACCGCCGTTTCTGCGCGTCGTGACGTGACGACTGTAGTGTGAGCGTTGCCATGTACTAAGTCACTTGCAGCCAATTGTTCAGAGAAGAACTTAAGAGTTCAGTAAATTACAATATACAGTTATATTTTGCGTCTTTTGCAGTTATTACCCGGTTTTTTGTAGAGATGGGCAAAACTGTTCTTTTCAGAGATTGGATCAGAACTGTTCACTCCCTGAAATGAATTAGCTCTTTTTCATGACTCACCACTCATTTACAATAGAAAATAAATGGAAGGCACATTGCCCTTTAAACTTGGTTTATTCCAGTACTATACCTGTATTTTGATCTTATTTGATCCTATTTTGAAGTAACACAGATAATGAGTAAGAATTTTTGTATTGTTTATTGAAATTTCCACGATATGACAAAGTTTTTGATTATTGATTTATTTTGCACTATCGTGGTTTTTTGGGTGATCGGAAAATGTTGTAACTTGAGATTTACATTAACAATATATTTGGCTATAATGTATTAAAATTTCATTAACCTCATACAAATACATCGCAAGCCATATATTTTTAAAGTGAACGTTTCCTTTCGAAGACGCCTAAAATCGCAAAATCCGTACCAGAATAAGAAAAAAATATATAAATTTGACTGTAAAACGAAAGTGCTGCATATAGCCTTACGCAGAATAAAACAAGGAAAATATTGGTGTATCACATTTTGCGATACGTTTATCGGTTCGCTCGTAATTAAAGCGTAAATTCGAGTGTCCATAATAAAAATCCTATAGTAAGAGGAGTCATCAGGAACCTAATCTGATCAGTTTAAACAAATAAAAATAAATAAAAACAATTGATGTATACATAATATAATAATGTAATATACATAGCGGTATTACTACGAAGAACAATATCCAGTGGGGACGAACTCCGATGCAGAGGCGCTGAGTCGAGCAGGTCGAGCCGCGAGCTGTATTACTGCATGAGCTGAGACCGCAGAGACCAGAGTGACACCTGAGTCGCTTTGCTCGACGCTCTGGCTAGAGTCGAGACGGTGGGGTGAGCGTTGAGCGTGCGAGTTCCGAGGGTGGGGGGGGAGCGGTGAACTCACCCGCTCCGAGACAAATCGTCCGTTCCCTTGCGAGCAGGTTTTTGCAAGTAGTTCCTATGTTATCCGCTAGGTGGCTCTCTGTCCTGTTGCTCGCATCAACTGCCCAGAGGGCAGGACGTGCGACTGAAACGATCGCCGACAGAGTGCGATGCGAAGTTAAGCTGCGCCAGACACTGCACAGTGCACACGGCAGACGACGCACAGAGATGGCACGGCATATGTGAAACACAAAATCCAATGGGGCACTGCACAATGCAGGCAGCCAAGGTAGAAGCAGGGCAGAGGCCGGCGCTGGCTGTGTTGTGTGGCGTGCACTGTGCTCTGACCAGCAGAGGCGCTGCTGATATGCTCCGTCTCTCTCTCTCTCTCTCTCTCTCTCTCTCTCTCTCTGCCGTGGGAAACGTTTGGAGCTACCGTTCTTTTTTTCTAAATCACTGATTGTTCACTCCTTTGAAAGATTGAACTCTATGAATTAGTTCAAGAGCGGATCCCCCATCTCTAGTTTTTTGGAGGTGTCTTTACCTAGGACGATTTGAACATTAAATTTGTGTGAGTCAAATTACTCTGAGGTATGATGAATGTGTAATTGGTCCTTGATAAGCCCATAAGATGTGTGTTGGTTGGATATTGAATGGCTGTGTAATTCAGACATATACTTCTTTAAGACCTGTGTATTGCAGTGGATTTCTTATCCTAGTTTCAAACTTTGTGGTCGAAGTATGTCAAGCTTAGTAATGTTGATGAGTAGTTTCTTAAGGTATATCTCTGAGAGTTTTCGATTAATCTCCAGGGATCTGTGTTTGGCAACCACAGAGTCTCCCAGTCGTTCATGACATTTTCTTTCCTTTCGTTTTCGTGTCAAGATCAATTCAAGTTTCTTCCATCTTTCCTATAAGCATCATTTCTGCGCCCTCTGATGAAAGTAGGTTCCTACTCCTTGCTCCACAGACGTGAGCGCTTTAAGGGTTCTGTAACCTCGTATTCCTCCAAACCGCGTCTTCAAGGTTTCCGAAATCGTTGGCGCCCTAAATCCATTTACCTTGATGGGAGTTTGTTTTTATAGCAATACCAGACACAGACGTGAAATCAATGTCTAGGCGTTGTTAGAAAAGCGTCAGACCATAGATTCTGACGATCTTGGTGTTGTTTGTCAGTTTAATATTGGTACTAGGCGACTTGAGAACCCAAGCGCATACACAGTCGTAAGAATACGATTAGAACCTGTGTTGCCGAAACCCATAGGACGCTGTGTGATACGCCGGAAAGTGGAACGAAAGGAATGAACTTTTTCTACCTTTTTTTCTGCATCTCTCTACATTCTCTTCCCCGACGTTTTATTATTTTTCCGTCCATACCTTCTGTTTTTCGTAATTGGTAGTTGATTAACTGGTTAACTCAGTGCAAGTTTCTAAGATGTATTAAGTTACGTACCGTAATAAGAGTTATAACGAGTGATAAAGGAGAGTTGATCTCTTGTACCCCTGTGAGCTTCGCGAGGATATGGTGACTTACAGCTGCTTCCCCCAGAGTGTAACGAAGCTTTTTTTTTTATATGAAGATAGATATGAGATTGATTTATTGAGGTAATTTGTGGGCAGACAATAGGTCCTCTCGTTCTAGTGGTTGAAGGTAATTATGTGCAAGCAAGAGTTCCTGAGTCAGATGCTATAAGTGTTGTTATTTCTGTTGCACACATACTGTTTCGTTGTGGAATCTGAAGAGGATGCAATGAATGTTAGTTATGTTGCTAATTGTATGATTCAGTGATGTTAACTGGTCTATTTTATGCTGTCGCTCCCAGATGTCACAGCAGAACCGTTAACCATGCTTCATTTTACCATGCAGCGAGTTTCCAGTTGAGACAATGTTTTTGGAGTCGTTTAAATTGCAGGCTATGTTACTAGTGAACGCTTACTATAAGCAGAGACTGCTTGGTACAAACACGTGGATCAGCACAGCTGTCGACTTGCGATAAGCCAGCCACGCAACCATCACTTTTCGCACTCTTGTCCGTCTTAATTAAGTTTAATTTTTATATGATTTATAAGTCGTTTATTGTATAGGTTTTGAGTGACAATTTACTGATAATATTACAGATAGTACAAATATTAAGTGATTATAAGTAACTGTTAATATTTTTTTCAGAAGGATGGCCCACGTGCATGCCTATTTCTATTACGTGGAGAGTTTAAGTATTTTGAAGATTTTGAGATATTTAAAGGTACGCTCTGCCAACTACTGTATAGGTCTTCGTCACGTGATGAATTTCGCTGTTTGCTTTGTTCAGCTTGGTTGCAGAATTTTGGTGTTGTACTGTAGTGTACTTGCAGTTCGCATTTATTGACAAGGATTTTGTGTTGTCTTTCGAAAGAAACCACCAAGTTTACCTTACTATGTTTTTTCTATATTAGTACTTATTACAAGTCTGCTTCGTTGAATGTTTCGTATTGTTGTCAAACAAAGAATGTAGAGCCTCTCTTTGTAGTGTCTATTCCATTGGTCTTTTATTGCTCAATAGATTGCGATACTGCGAATCTTTGCAACTAATAGTACATTGTTCCACTGCTTTGCGCAAGAGCTTAGTCCACTGTCGGTTTAGAAGCACTTTTTTCGCTGATTTCTTTTAAGATGTCACTAAGAGTTATAAAAGACTGGGCGATTTTAATTCTTATGTCCTTTTAGCTGATCATTTCCTCCAGTATCTCTTTACAGAGCTTTCTTGACTTGCCTCCAGTGAAATTAACTATTTTTTTCTTACCTAGCCGGCCGGTGTGGCCGTGCGGTTCTAGGCGCTTCAGTCTGGAACCGCGTGACCGCTACGGTCGCAGGTTCGAATTCTGCCTCGGGCATGGATGTGTTTGATGTCCTTAGGTTAGTTAGGTTTAAGTAGTTCTAAGTTCTAGGGGACTGATGACCATAGATTTTAAGTCCCATAGTGCTCAGAGCCATTTGAACCATTTTTTTTTCTTACCTAAGTGTTTCACACTGCACTGAACTGTCACACGCTCCAACCGATACGTATCGGAATTTTCGCCATATTGAGGCGACTCTATTGCAGTTTTTATGCAGACAACAAATTCCTGAAACGACTTGCCAGCGTTTTCCGAATTTTGTGTTTGCTGAAATTCAACACAGAGATGCACTCTGTCACTCTATTTCTGTTTTAAATTTTAAAAAGAGTAATGTACTAACAGTCCGAACCAACGCTTGTTAACCGTTGTTTTTTGTCATACAAAAGTTAAGATCCTTTCATGTACAAATTTGGTGTCACTCTGTACTTGGTGTTTAACCTGTTGTCAGACAGCATTGTCTTACTCTGTTTTTGCGCATTCTTAGGCTGCACCTACATTGCATTCAGAAGTCGTCCGATCAGAACCTGTCCGGTGAAGGGCGGTAAATGTGGCCCGGCGTCGTCCGACATGAGTGCCTACACTGGGTCCGAGCCGATCAGGTAAAGGCGCGCAACTGACGCACGTGCGACGCTGGAGGCCAGCTGCCCTCACATAAACAATAGAAGAGATTACACTGAGCGTCAGCCCAGTGTACTGTCGTCATTCATAAGTTTCCGCACTGCACTCAAGTTACATGCTATAGATCAACAGTTGTATTTGTTGAGAAGCTATCACGAGTGATTTGATTACGATTTTTTTGTGTTGGCTCCTGCTAGACAAGAACGTTAACCTTAAAACAAGTAGGAAAACGACTTGGGTGCATCGACTGAGTAATATTCCAATATCGTTTCACTGTTTCAGGTACTTAGCAACAGGGATATTTTTTTGGTCCTTGGGTCTAACATTTCTACTGAATGTTTACACAGTAAGTAAGTGTGTCTTGGCAGTTGTAAATGCGATATGGAGGAATTTATGAGAGTGACGTCTATCCGTTCCTGATATGAAAATTTTTGGAGGAATACCGAGAGGATTCCACGACCTGTGGAATTTTTTTCATGCAGTTGGATGCATTGATGGCAAAGACATCCGAATTAAATGTCCAAAACAAAGTGGAACCACGTTTTTTAATTACAAAAAAATTTTTCAATAGCTTTTAAAGATGTGGCGAACTATCGTTATCGATTAATTTTTATAGATGTGAGACATTATGGAAAACAAAGTGAGGGAGGAATGGTTTCGGCTTCTACTTTGTCTGCATTCTTGGAGAACTGCCATGTTACGTTACCGCAACCTTTGCCTGTCGAAGGAATTACTACAGATATGCCATTTGTCTTGCTTGGAGATGATGCATATCCTTTGAAAACATAGCTCAAGAAACCTTCATCCAAACGACAGGTCTCACACAAAAAAAAGGTTGTCAATTACAGGTTATCGAGGGCTAGAAGATGCGTGAAATGTGCTTTTGGTATCATGACTCCCAATTGGCATTTACTGGGTAAATGTATTGGAACAGAACCTGGCAAGGTGAGGCCGATAGTTAAACGTATCTGCTTACTGCACAAAATAATTATTGACCATGAAGGTGGTGACTTCTTCAACTCTACAAATTTAGAAGAAAACGAAAGTGCACCACCATGTGAAGAATCTGGATCATCAAGAACATTCAACAGACAATCACAACAGGCTCAAATTATCAGAGAGAAATTCAAGTCATACTTCAATGGGATTGGCGCCATTCTGTGACAAAACGAACGCTTCGAGTAGTATTTTGGAAGTTAAAAATTTATTGCTGTTTGACCGTTTGATATAAAACTTATACACTAGAAGTAATATGATTGAAATTACTACTCATTTGTAGTAAAATGTAGTGATTTGAAAACATGCATTAAAACTAAATCCTTGACTGATAGTATCTCCCCAATATATTCCCACAGTTTTCACTTAATATCCCGGTTATGATAGCCTTTAATTCACTGGTCCCACAAGCGAGGCTCATTCCTTACAAGATGAATTAGAAATTCCTTGTCTATCATCCCATTTATGATGCACCGCCGGACTGCACTGCCGGACTAGAAACAAACATGTCTGGTCAAATAATCCGGCAATCAGGTGCCAGACGGCGTCATAATGCGTTTTTCTCTGCAATGTAGGCATGTGCATTAGCCACCTGGTATTTGTTTATTACTTTGGCGTTAGCCAGCGCCGGACCGGATCGTAACGAACGACTTGCTGATGAAATGTAGGTGCAACCTGCGGCGATCTTGAAGAAAACGTTTTTAAAGCACAGCTGGTGGCGCGTGCTAGTGGTAGACACTAAGAGTGCACCTTCATCGCATCTGGAAGATGTCCGATCCGATCCGATCCGGCGCTGGCTAATGCTGGAGTGAAAAACAAACACCAGGTGACTAATGCACATGCCTACATTGCAGAGAGAAGTGAAGACGTCGTCTGGCCCCGGAATGCTGGATTGGCTGGCCAGACATGTTTGTCTCCATTACAGGAGTGCAGTCCGGCGGTGCATCACGAGCAGGATGATCGACAAGGAATTTTTAATTCATCTCGTGAGAAATGAGCCTCGCTTGTGGGACCAGTGGATTAAATGCTACCATAACTGGAATATTAAGCGAGAACTGTGAGAATCTATTGGGGAGCAACTATCAGTCAAAGCTAAATATCTACATTATGTTTCAATAGTTTTAATGCTTGTTTTCAAATCACTACATGTTACTACAAGTCAGTACTAATTTCAATCAAATCACTTTTAACGTATAATTTTTTTTATCAAACTGTCAAAAAGAAATAAATTTTTAATTTCCAAAATACTACTCGATGCGTTTGTTTTGCCACGGAATAGTGCCAATCTCATTGAAGTATGACTTGAATTTCTCTCTGATAATTTGAGTCTGTTGTGACCAGTCTCTTCAATGTTCTTGATGAACCACTTTATTGATGTGATGATGCACTTACGTCTTCTTCTAAACTTGCTGAGTTGAAGAAGTCACCACCTTCACGGTCAACAATTATGTTGTGCAGTAAGCAAATACATTTCATTATCCTCTCTGATTTGCCAGGTTCTGTTTCAATATACACTCCTGGAAATGGAAAAATGAACACATTGACACCGGTGTGTCAGACCCACCATACTTGCTCTTTAACACTGGTAGCATGCCGCGACAGCGTGGACGTGAACCGTATGTGCAGTTGACGGACTTTGAGCGAGGGCGTATAGTGGGCATGCCGGAGGCCGGGTGGACGTACCGCCGAATTGCTCAACACGTGGGGCGTGAGGTCTCCACAGTACATCGATGTTGTCGCCAGTGGTCGGCGGAAGGTGCACGTGCCCGTCGACCTGGGACCGGACCGCAGCGACGCACGGATGCACGCCAAGACCGTAGGATCCTACGCAGTGCCGTAGTGGACCGCACCGCCACTTCCCAGCAAATTAGGGACACTGTTGCTCCTGGGGTATCGGCGAGGACCATTCGCAACCGTCTCCATGAAGCTGGGCTACGTCCCGCACACCGTTAGGCCGTCTTCCGCTCACGCCCCAACATCGTGCAGCCCGCCTCCAGTGGTGTCGCGACAGGCGTGAATGGAGGGACGAATGGAGACGTGTCGTCTTCAGCGATGAGAGTCGCTTCTGCCTTGGTGCCAATGATGGTCGTATGCGTGTTTGGCGCCGTGCAGGTGAGCGCCACAATCAGGACTGCATACGACCGAGGCACACAGGGCCAACACCCGGCATCATGGTGTGGGGAGCGATCTCCTACACTGGTGATCGTCGAGGGGACACTGAATAGTGCACGGTACATCCAAACCGTCATCGAACCCATCGTTCTACCATTCCTAGACTGGCAAGGGAACTTGCTGTTCCAACAGGACAATGCACGTCCGCATGTATCCCGTGCCACCCAACGTGCTCTAGAAGGTGTAAGTCAACTACTCTGGCCAGCAAGATCTCCGGATCTGTCCCCCATTGAGCATGTTTGGGACTGGATGAAGCGTTGTCTCACGCGGTCTGCACGTCCAGCACGAACGCTGGTCCAACTGAGGCGCCAGGTGGAAATGGCATGGCAAGCCGTTCCACAGGACTACATCCAGCATCTCTACGATCGTCTCCATGGGAGAATAGCAGCCTGCATTGCTGCGAAAGGTGGATATACACTGTACTAGTGCCGACATTGTGCATGCTCTGTTGCCTGTGTCTATGTGCCTGTGGTTCTGTCAGTGTGATCATGTGATGTATCTGACCCCAGGAATGTGTCAATAAAGTTTCCCCTTCCTGGGACAATGAATTCACGGTGTTCTTATTTCAATTTCCAGGAGTGTATTTTCCCAGTCAACGCCACTTGGTAGTCATGATACTTAAAGCACACTCCACACATTTTCTAGCCCTCGACAGACTGTAACTGAAAACTTTTTCTTCGTTTGAGAGACGTTGTCTGGAAGAAGGTTTCATGAGATAAGTTTTCAAAGGATATGCATCATTTCCAAGCAAGCAAACGGAATATCTGTCGTAATTCAATCGACAGGCGAAGATCGCGGTAGCAAAAAAATGGTTCAAATGGCTCTGAGGACTATGGAAGTCAGATACAGGTTGCAAAACTACTGAAAAAACTTTTTGTGGTTAAAAAATATAGTTCCACTTTGTTTTGGACATGTAATTCGATATGCATCCAACTGCATGAACAAACTTCAACCGCTCGCGAAATCCTCTCACTAATTCTTCTAACTTTTTTTCATCAGGAACGGGTAGATGTCGCTCACAAACATTCTTCGATATCGCATCCACAACTGCCGAGACACAATTACCTACTCTGTAATCACCCAGTCGAAATGTTAGTCCCAAGGACTGAAAGGACATCCCTACATCTACATCTACATCTACTTCTACATATATACTTCGCTAGCCACCAAGCGGTGTGTGGCGGAGGTCACAATTCGCGCCAAAGTCGTATTTCCCCCCCTTTGTTCCACTCGCTGATCGCGCGAGGGAAAAACGACTGTCTGAACGCCTCAGTACGAGCTCTTATTTCCCTTATCTTTGAATGATGATCATTACGCGATTTGAAAGTTGGTGGTAATAATACATGCTCTACATCCTCGGTGAAGATTGGATTTCGGAAATTAGTGAGGAGCCCCTTCTGTTTAGCGCGTCACCTATCTGCAAGTGTGTCCCACTTCAAACTTTCTATGAGATTTGTAACGCTCTCGCGATGGCTAAATGTACCAGTCACGAATCTTGCCGCTCTTCTTTGTACCTTCTCAATCGCTTGAAGCAGACATAACCGGTAAGGGGGCCATACAGACGAACAATACTCCAAGACTGAACGAACTAACATATTGTAAGCTATTTCCTTTGTTGGCCGGCCGTTGTGGCCGAGCAGTTAGTTCTAGGCACTTCTGTCCGGAACCGCGTGACTGCTACGGTCGCAGGTTCGAATCCTGCCTCAGGCATGGATGTGTGTGATGTCCTTAGGTTAGTTAGGTTTAAGTAGTTCTAAGTTCTAGGGGACTGATGACCTCAGATGTTAAGTCCCATAGTGCTCAGAGCCATTTGGAGCATTTACTTTGTTGAAGGACTGCATCGCCTCAGGATTCTACCAATAAACCGCAATCTAGAGTTCACCTTACACGTTACTTGTGTAATCTGATCATTCCATTTGTGATCATTTCGCATAGTCACCCAGATACTTGACTGATGTTACCGCTTCCAAAGACTGATGATTTATTTTGTACTCATACATTAATGGGGATTTTCGCCTTGTTATACGCAGTAGGTTACACTTACTAATATTGAGAGATAACTGCCAGTCATTACACCACGCATTGATTTTCTGCAAATCCTCATTGATTTATTCACAACTTTCGTGTGATACTACTTTCCTGTAGACTACGGCATCATCGGCAAACAGTCTAAGGCCGCTGTCAATACCATCAACCAGATCATTTATGTAAATCGTAAAAAGCAGAGGACCTATTACGCTGCCCTGGGGCACACCTGAAGTTACTCTTGTTTCTGTTGAAGTTACCCCGTTTAGGACGACATACTGGTCGTAGTCTGTTAGAAAACTTTCTATCCAACAGCATATGTCATGGGATATACCGTAAGAGCGCACTTTTTGTAGCAAGCGACTGTGTGGAACTGAGTCTAACGCCTTTCGAAAGTCGAGAAATATGGCATCAACCTGGGAGCCGGTATCTAGAGCCTGTTGTATATCATGCACAAATAGGGCCAGCTGTGTCTCGCATGACCGCTGTTTCCTAAAACCGAACTGGTTTCTGCAGATGAGCTTCTCAGAGTCTAGAAAGGTCATTATGTCTGAACACAAAATATGTTCCATGATCCTACAACAAATCGGTGTCAGAGAAATTGGCCGGTAATTATGTGCATCCGATTTTCTACCCTTTTTATAGATTGCTATGACCTGGGCCTTCTTCCAGTCCCGTGGAACTTTCCGCCGTTCCAATGATCTCTGATAGATGACGCATAAGAATGGTGCTATATTTGTAGCATAGTCAACATAAAATCTTACGGGGATACCGTCTGGGCCAGGTGCCTTTCTGGCGTCTAAGGATCTTAAATGTTTTACAATCTCAGATACACAAACACTATGTCAGCCATCCTTTCGTTTGTTCGATAATTGAAAGGGAGAATAGTGCTGCAGTCCTCTATCGTAAACGAGCTTTTGAAAGCTAGGTTTAGAATTTAAGTCTTCTGTTTATCATCATCAGTTACATTACCCATACTGTCAGCAAGAGAAGGTATTGGATTATTTGTAGCGTTCATAGATTTTACGTACGACCAAAGTTTTTGGGGTTATTTTTAGAATCTGCAGATAAAATATTGCTTTCAAATTCGTTAAAAGTGTGTCTCATTGTCCTTTTGACAGCTGCTTTTATTTCGCATAATTTCTGTTTGTCGGCAGGGCAGTGACTACGTTTAAAAAGACTGTGCAAAATTCTCTGCTTTCTCAACAACTTCCTAATATGTTTGTTGTACCAAGGTGGATCCTTTCCCTCCCCTATACTTTTGCTAGGCACGTACTTCTCTAGCACATGGTGGACAATACCTTTAAATTCCGACCAAAGATGCTCAATATCTTTCTGTCCCGCGGTGAATGCTTGGAGCTGAGTATGAAGATATTAATTAATGACACTTTTATTTGCTTTCCAAACAAGAAAACTACGCTTTTTTTGGTTTGTCGCCAAGATATCTAATATGTTCCCAGATCGAGTTGGTTTTCTAACCAGTTGCACAAGGTTGTATGTTAAGAGATCTCCTAGAATAGCTTCACTCGAATCATTGCTTCTGCCCCTGTGATAAACGTGTAATTTTCCCAGTCAATGGATGCTAGATTAAAGTCTCCACCTATAACTAACGGATAATTCGGATATTTCCTTCCTATGTACTCAAGACTTTCCCTGAAATATTCTGCGACGTTTGTTGCGGATGCTGGTGATCTATAAAAACATCCTAACAGAATAGTCAATCCTTGTCTGATTGACAGCTTTATCCAGACTATTTCACAGACCGACGCAGTATCGATCTCAACTGCCTTTAAACAGCTTTTAACTGCAATGAACACACCACCTCCCATAGCATCAGTCCTATCCTTCCTAAACATTGTCCAATCAGAGTTCAAAATTTCACTGCTTTTTATGTCTGGTTTCAACCAGCTTTCGGTACCTAATACAATATTGGCATTGCTGCTGTTTATTTCGGAGATTAACTCGGGGATCTTGCTGCAGACACTTCGACAATTCACTAACATGAGATTAAGCATATTTAAAGCCTTTGGAATGACCTGTTTAGGCGAACTAACAATTTTTACAGTTGGCACACCCACATCAGTGTCATGAACTGCCAATGTTTCGGGCCAGCGGTTTGTTTCCCATGGGGAGGAACCTAATCTATAAAGCCCCATGTGCACGCCACAAGTACTGTGCTACCAATGTAGCTACTTCCTGTTCCTAAGTACCTGAAAAGTTGAAATGATAATGGAATATTACTCAAATGAGGTATGTAACCATTGTTAGTGACATTTTATGGATCTTAACCATTCATAAACAATAATAGAACATTTGTTCCAAAAACAGAGTACACCTTCTGTGCTGAATTTGTGAGATATGCATTTCCTTTTACAGGCGAACAGGCTCGGATAACGTGGCAGAAATTGCGAGACACTTTTAGGAAAAAGTATAAAATACAACATGACTCCAAGAGCGGTCAGGAAGCTATTGTATCTGATAAATGGCCCTATTTAAAAAGCATACTGCCTTGAAAGACATTGTAACACTATTGCCCAGCTCAGAAAACTTGCCTGCCACAGAGAAAGAGAATGAGCTTTTTACACGTGATCAAAGTACCACCACGACAAGATTCGTCTTCTTTTGTGAGTGTAGTTCAAATGTGTCCTCCTGCCCAACAACCTGATGACAACTCATTTTAATGGACTATCCGTAATATGCTGTTAACATGTCCTTATGTATAAACTAGACGTTTATTTTCCACAGTTTTTCCCATGGCATTCAGTGCTAATATTTGTTAGTCTTGAACCAACAATTGTTTCATTGTGATTTTCAGATCATACATAGATATTTGTTAACAGTTGCTCATTTGCTAATAATGTCTCAAATAGCTGCGAAGGAACAGTAACACATATACGTCTACGTTAATAAATATATTTCATTTTAACTGACCGCCAGAATTTATTTATAATATTCTAATATTATTTGACCAGTTATGCCATTCACAATAACAAAATAGTTGAATTACCTGATTGTGATGGTAAGTTTTTCCTCTGGAGTGATACATTCCCTGAAGTTGAAATGGCCAGTTATATCGCATCTTATGCGTTCAAATATATAGTCAAACGTTTCTGTAGATATGTGGTAGCAGTCTTTGAACTTGTCTGGAAAATTTCGCAGTGAAGGACAAGTTGAAAAAATTCCCGTGCAGATCCGCCTTCATTAAAACGATGCACCCAAGTCCTTTTCCTATGACTTTACAGGCGAATGTTCTTATCTAGCAGCAGCCAACACAAAAAATCATCATCCCAGTCACCCATGATATCTTCTCAACAAGTGCAACTGCTGACCTATAGCGTGTAACTTATTCCAGTGTGGATACTCATGAATGACGACAGTACACTGGGTGGACGCTCAGTGTAATCTCTTCCATTGTTTATGTGATGGCAACTAGTAGCCAGTGTACCACATGTGTCAGCTGCGCGCCGTTACGGGATCCCCTTCGACCCAGTGTAGGCATTCACGTCGGATGACGCCAGGGCACGTTTATCGCCTTCCATCGGACAGGTTCGATCTGACGACTTCCAGATGCAATGTAGGTCCAGCCTTCGCAAGCACACGAGTGCTGTAAGTGCCACCTTCCCCTCACCCTTCTCGCCCTTGCACCCCCATACCTCTCTGCTCTTCCCCCCTCCCACATGACGTGCGCTACGCCACAGATAATACCCCCTTCCATCAACCTACCAGAGAGAAGCGCCTTTAAAGTTTTTCAACGTCACACACGCATATCTCTCCTTCTCCACTGGACAAGCCACGTGATCTTCGCTCATCAGTCAGAAGTTTGTTTACTCACAAACACTACGTGCACTTCCGTCGCGCGGAACCACATTCTAGCTGTGAACCTTATCGTATTTTATGAACTGATTATAAACTCACTACATCCTTTCCCTTCTTTTATGTGAAGTTTTATGGACAGGATGAGGATACTGTTAGTTGTTTTGCCACTGTGGACACAGATTTTAATAGTCTTTTCTAGAGTTTTGCCTTGTGTTCTCAATGGCAATAACTTTGTTTTACAAGCTTATGTTATGCCAATGAAGGTTCATCGATAATCTGAAAACTGTAAACTCTAATAACAGTTGCAGGGCAGATATTTTTCTTCACCTTCGCCGTTTTAGAGAAAAAAATAAGGTTTAACCGATCCTCATTTTCAATTAACAATCCTTAAGTTTTTCTAGTTCTAATTTTGGTTATAGAGGACAGTTTGTTAATAATTATTGTAACATGTTTGCAACACATTATGGTGGAGTGACACTGTTGGGAAAAACATTAAAGCTGTGTCTTATGCAGAGCACTAGATCTTTTACTTTCTTTGAATGTTTTCAGTGGCAATTAGTAATTTTTCATGTGTTTCCTGCTAAAGGCATTGAGGGTGGTACCACGGTATGATGAGGTAATGAGCAATATTTTATGCAAGGTAATGGATATTAACGATTTCGCAAAGATCTTTATATTTTCGGATTCCTTCCACTAAAAGGCAACGAGATTAATATTTGCCAGACAACACAAACAACTACATATTTCTAGGGGCGCCTGTAAACCATTAAAAAATCTGTGCTGAATCAGTCCAGCCAGCATCTACTTTCAATGAGAATGAGTTTATTACTGCAACAGCAGATTAGTAACATATTTCTTTCCTCTCAACCTAACAGAAACTATAATAGTTCATTCCTCTTTTGCAAAGTTTTCTGGTTCGATTTTAACTTTGTTTAGTTTAAGAAGTGATTATCTGAACGATGATGTAACTGCGTAGGCTTCCGCGGCCAGAGTCAGTCGACATAAATGTTTTCTGGGTTTGGTACCGCGTCATAATGTAAAAAACTACTGCTGCTATAGAAAAGCCAACGTTTCGGCCACGATTGCAGCGGCCTTCTTCTGGGTCTAATAGTCCATTAGAGAAGGAATGTGAGGGTGGCAACACGTCAAGGAATATCTTACGGAATTGATTTAAAAAATTTTATTTCAAAGGCCCCAGTCAGATCATTACAAGTTTTCTCCCACAGCAACTTCGGCTGTGCCTAGGTGACACAAGTTGCCTACCTTTCAGAACCGAGGGAGTTCTGTACAGTTAAAGCTGCTGAAAAGAGACATCTTGAGCACTCTGCTGAAACTCATAGCGAATTCACGCCATCGGTTTTAGCCAATAGCGTGCGTGGGATATAGGTCACATGTGTGGGCACTGGAGCGTTCTGAAATGCAGAACACAGTGGCCGCGCTCTCTTGTGATCCAGACCTCGAGCAGAACAGACATTTTTTTGATAGGCAGAGCCTTCGGCTCTGTGCCCCGTGACCAGCCACCAACATAAGTTAACATGAACTGCTTCCCCTTCCTTTGCCTATTTCAATAAGTTATATTCCTCCTAGCCTGGACTACACCTTGTAACTTCCGACCCTAGGCACGCCCCCCCCCCCCCCCTTGTACACCGTAAACTGAAATACTATACATTCTCTTTGTTTTACCAAATTTCTTGTTCTGTCATTTGACGGCAGCCCTGGATGCCCACCCACCAGTCCTGACTGCTTGACCTTCTGTACATTGTCATTGTAAGCGGAATCCAACAACCTTCTTCCCACTCCCTGTCCATGTACAGAGTTACATGCAACATACCTATGAGAATAAAGAACAGAATGAAAAAATAAGGAAGGAAAATAGAAGGACAGCAATCTACTAATGCGACCAAACCCACTCAACTAGCGCTCGAGATGAGTCACCCTTATTGCCTGCAAGTATGGGAAGGGACATCACAAGTAACGGTTCCTTATGTATGATGACATCATCATGCAAAGAGCCATGTCCCTCCCCCCCATAATAGTTGGTGTTTTTCACAACTCAGTAATCTTGTTACGGTTTTAGACATAAGTACGAAACAATCACATACCTGTAAGATTGATTTGAATTTTAAGCTTCTATATTCAAAATTGCTTTCTAAAATATGTAATGCATTTAACTTGCAGTATTGCCACATGTAAAATACGTAAACTTCATCGTCAGCAAAACACGCGCGCACACACACACACACACACACACACACACACACACACACACGCATCATGTCACGGCAAAGTGCTAATAAACTGCCCCTTAAATCACAATGTTAATGAAAAATTGTAACAAATTGTTACATCAAAAGTGTAACAAATTGCCCCATGTTACAGCAAATAGTAAGAAATCGCCTCATTGTACAGGAAAAGTTTAACAAATTCTCCCATGTTCTAGCAAAAATGTAACAAACTACCTCATTTTACATCAAAATTTTAACTAATTTGCACATGCTTGGTGGATATAATTGGGAAAATAATGTGCAGATGATATTTTGACTGTCATTGTCCCAGATAGACTGGCATATGCTGACAACCATTACCCTGAATACATGGCTGACATTATTACAGGGCAATGGCAGTGAATTGACACATGGTGACTGCTATTAGCCCAGATACTCCAGTCAAATAAGTGCATGACTACCATTCCCTATGGTACTAATATTGTAAGACATAAATTTGATAGTACACAGGGTGAGTCACCTAACATTACCGCTGGATATATTTCGTAAACCACATCAAATACTGACGAATCGATTCCACAGTCCGAACGTGAGGAGAGGGGCTAGTGTAATTGGTTAATACAAACCCTAAAAAAAATGCACGGAAGTATGTTTTTTAACACAAACCTGCGTTTTTTTAAATGGAACCCCGTTAGTTTTGTTAGCACATCTGAACATATAAACAAATACGTAATCAGTGCCGTTTGTTCCATTGTAAAATGTTAATTACATCCGGTGATATTGTAACCTAAAGTTGACGCTTGAGTACCACTCCTCCGCTGTTCGATCGTGTGTATCGGAAAGCACCGAATTACGTAGGGATCCAAAGGGAACGGTGATGGACCTTAGGTACAGAAGAGACTGGAACAGCACATTACGTCCACATGCTAACACCTTTTTATTGGTCTTTTTCACTGACGCACATGTACATTACCATGAGGGGTGAGGTGTACGTACACACGTGGTTTCCGTTTTCAATTACGGAGTGGAATAGAGTGTGTCCCGACATGTCAGGCCAATAGATGTTCAATGTGGTGGCCATCATTTGCTGCACACAATTGTAATCTCTGGCGTAATGAATGTCGTACACGCCGCAGTACATCTGGTGTAATGTCGCCGCAGGCTGCCACAATACGTTGTTTCATATGCTCTGAGGTTGTAGGCACATCACGGTACACATTCTCCTTTAACGTACCCCACAGAAAGAATTCCAGAGGTGTAAGATCAGGAGAACGGGCTGGCCAATTTATGCGTCCTCCACGTCCTATGAAACGCCCGTCAAACATCCTGTCAAAGGTCAGCCTAGTGTTAATTGCGGAATGTGCAGGTGCACCATCATGCTGATACCACAAACGTCGACGCGTTTACAGTGGGACATTTGCTAGCAACGTTGGCAGATGATTCTGTAGAAACGCGATGTATGTTGGAGTGCTCTCCGATACACACGATCGAACAGCGGAGGAGTAGTACTCAAGCGTCAACTTTAGGTTACAATATCTCCGGATGTAATTAACATTTTACAATGCAACAAACGGCACTGATTACGTATTTGTTTATATGTTCAGATGTGCTAACAAAACTAATGTGGTTCCATTTATAAAAACGTAGGTTTGTGTTAAAAAACATACTTCCTTGCATTTTTGTATGGATTGTATTAAACAATTACACTAGCCCCTCTCCTCACGTTCGGTCCGTGGAATGGGTTCGTCAGTATTTGATGTGGTTTACGAAATGTATCCAGCGGTAACGTTAGGTGACACACCCAGTATATGCCTTAATTTTTCAGTTGGTGTTATAGTTTCTGTTACAGGATGTCCCTCATTTCATATTCAATTACAGATAAGCATGAAACTAAATTGTAACAAATTCCCCCATACATTGTCATTTTACAGCAAAATTCTAAGAAATTAAGTTATACTCATCACTGTAACTACACTCCTGGAAATTGAAATAAGAACACCGTGAATTCATTGTCCCAGGAAGGGGAAATTTTATTGACACATTCCTGGGGTCAGATACATCACATGATCACACTGACAGAACCACAGGCACATAGGCACAGGCAACAGAGCATGCACAATGTCGGCACTAGTACAGTGTATATCCACCTTTCGCAGCAATGCAGGCTGCTATTCTCCCATGGAGACGATCGTAGAGATGCTGTATGTAGTCCTGTGGAACGGCTTGCCATGCCATTTCCACCTGGCGCCTCAGTTGGACCAGCGTTCGTGCTGCACGACCGCGTGAGACGATGCTTCATCCAGTCCCAAACATGCTCAATGGGGGACAGATCCGGAGATCTTGCTGGCCAGGGTAGTTGACTTACACCTTCTAGAGCACGTTGGGTGGCACGGGATACATGCGGACGTGCATTGTCCTGTTGGAACAGCAAGTTCCCTTGCCAGTCTAGGAATGGTAGAATGATGGGTTCGACGACGGTTTGGATGTACTGTGCACTATTCAGTGTCCCCTCGACGATCACCAGTGGTGTATGGCCAGTGTAGGAGATCGCTCCCCACACCATGATGCCGGGTGTTGGCCCTGTGTGCCTTGGTCGTATGCAGTCCTGATTGTGGCGCTCACCTGCACGGCGCCAAACACGCATACGACCATCATTGGCACCAAGGCAGAAGCGACTCTCATCGCTGATGACGACACGTCTCCATTCGTCCCTCCATTCACGCCTGTCGCGACACCACTGGAGGCGGGCTGCACGATGTTGGGGCGTGAGCGGAAGACAGCCTAACGGTGTGCGGGACAGCCCAGCTTCATGGAGACGGTTGCCAATGGTCCTCGCCGATACCCCAGGAGCAACAGTGTCCCTAATTTGCTGGGAAGTGGCGGTGCGGTCCCCTACGGCACTGCGTAGGATCCTACGGTCTTGGCGTGCATCCGTGCGTCGCTGCGGTCCGGTCCCAGGTCGACGGGCACGTGCACCTTCCGCCGACCACTGGCGACAACATCGATGTACTGTGGAGACCTCACGCCCCACGTGTTGAGCAATTCGGCGGTACGTCCACCCGGCCTCCCGCATGCCCACTATACGCCCTCGCTCAAAGTCCGTCAACTTCACATACGGTTCACGTCCACGCTGTCGCGGCATGCTACCAGTGTTAAAGACTGCGATGGAGCTCCGTATGCCACGGCAAACTGGCTGACACTGACGGCGGCGGTGCACAAATGCTGCGCAGCTAGCGCCATTCGACGGCCAACACCGCGGTTCCTGGTGTGTCCGCTGTGCCGTGCGTGTGATCATTGCTTGTGCAGCCCTCTCGCAGTGTCCGGAGCAAGTATGGTGGGTCTGACACACCGGTGTCAATGTGTTCTTTTTTCCATTTCCAGGAGTGTATTTGCCACACACATCACCATTGTCAGAAAAATTGTAACAAACTGCCACCCTTCTAGTAAAAATTACAACTTGCCAATATACGTCCCTCTGTTAAACCAAATTTTCTCCATATTACACTAAATGGAAACAAACTGTCCCACACCTAACCAGCTAAGCAAACTAATATTGGTTCTGTCAAGTAGTGACTTATTCCAATAGATATACGCTATTAGTCTGCAAGTTGAGACTTGTCAGTACTAGCAAGTAAAGTCTTTGTTCCCAAAATAAGACACTTTATAAGATTCATGATTCCAATTGGCCAGGTGAGTACCATATCGATGACAGCTGTGTTAAAGAGTGAGTGATGAAATTGCTTAGCCCAAAATAGTACGGATGCATATAAACAGTCATTTTTACCCGGCCCTGTTAGCGAGTAGAAAAGGGAAAAGAATGGATAGTAGTGGTACAAGGCACCTTCCATCATGATCTGTATGGCGGTTTGCGGCGTGCAAATTTAGATGTAGATATCGCAATCCATGCTCTCTCTTACTATATCATCAAGGCTTCACATTCTAGTCATTGACCTAGCCTGCATGATATGCTTCTTATGCTGCAACAAGTCTTAACTTGCTGATGTGTATCTTTTGCTTTTTGGCACAAATTGTAACTTGCCAGAAGAAGCCTCAAATTGCTTAGTCGGTGATGTTTGTGGCAGTTTCCTACGTTTTTGCTTAACGGTGGTGACATAATTATGTTGAAATTTTGCTGTAACAAAGCGATGTATGATGGTAATCTATTACAATTTTTGTGTATGTTTCCGCATACAGGCGATTTTTTTTTTGCTCTATAGTTTTTGATTTCCATAACGATTAGCAAATATCAAACTATAACTGCTGTTAGTATTTATCTGTTACACCTTACACATTAAACTTACAGAAACGTTTAACAAAAATAGTCAGTTCCTCAGATTCTGGCGCATCGAGTCGTATTGTACCAATCCTGATGTGCGCCTGCCCACTGTTTTCGCAGTGGATTTCAGGTCATGGAAACTACACCTGGTTAATGTCTTAACACTTGTCATGAATTTTCTGTCGCAGAAATTATTCAGGTGGTGAAGGGAGACGAAAATTTAATAGTCGTGGGTGATTGGAATTCGAGAGTAGGAAAAGGGAGAGAAGGAAACATAGTAAGTGAATATGGATTGGGGCTAAGAAATGAAAGAGGAAGCCGCCTGGTAGAATTTTGCGCAGAGCATAACTTAATCATAGCCAACACTTGGTTCAAGAATCATGAAAGAAGGTTGTAAACATGGAAGAACCCTGGAGATACTAGAAGATATCAGATAGATTATATAATGGTAAGACAGAGATTTAGGAACCAGGTTTTAAATTGTAAGACATTTCCAGGGGCAGATGTGGACCACAATCTACTGGTTATGAACCGTAGATTAAAACTGAAGAAACTGCAAAAAGGTGGGAATTTAAGGAGATGGGACCTGCATAAACTGACTAAACCACAGGTTGTACAGAGTTTCATGGAGGGCATAAGGGAACAATTGACAACAATTGGGGAAAGAAATACAGTAGAAGAAGAATGGGTAGCTTTGAGGGTTGAAGTGCCTACAAGAAAGTTAAAGAGACCTTTGGAGAAAAAAGAACCACTTGTATGACTATCAAGGGCTCAGATGGAAACCCAGTTCTAAGCAAAGAAGGGAAAGCAGAAAGGTGGAAGGAGTATACAGAGGGACTATACAAGGGCGATGTTCTTGAGGACAATATTATGGAAATGGAAGAGGATGTAGATGAAGATGGAATGGGAGATATGATACTGCGTGAAGAATTTGATAGAGCACTGAAAGACCTAAGTCGAAACAAGGCCCCAGAAGTAGACAACATTCCATTAGAACTACTGATAGCCTTGGGAGAGCCAATCCTAACAAAACTCTACCATCTGGTGAGCAAAATGTATGAGACAGGCGAAATACCCTCAGACTTCAAGAAGAATATAATAATTCCAACTCCAAAGAAAGCAGGCGTTGACAGATGCGAAAATTACCGAACTGTCAGTTTAATAAGTCACGGCTGCAAAATACTAACGCGAATTCTGCACAGACGAATGGAAAAACTGGTAGAAGCTGACCTCGGGGAAGATCAGTTTGGATTCCGTAGAAATATGGGAACACGTGAGGCAATACTGACCCTACGACTTATCTTAGAAGCTAGATTAAGAAAAGGCAAACCTACATTTCTAGCGTTTGTAGACTTAGAGAAAGCTTTTGTCGATTTTGACTGGAATAATCTCTTTCAAATTCTGAAGGTGACAGGGGTAAAATATAGGGAGCGAAAGGCTATTTACAATTTGTACAGATACCAGATGGCAGTTACAAGAGTCGAGCGACATGAAAGGGAACCAGTGGTTGGGAAGGGAGTGAGACAGGGTTGTAGCCTCTCCCCGATGTTATTCAATCGC
Organism: Schistocerca cancellata; assembly: GCF_023864275.1. Classification (NCBI taxonomy): domain Eukaryota; kingdom Metazoa; phylum Arthropoda; class Insecta; order Orthoptera; family Acrididae; genus Schistocerca; species Schistocerca cancellata. The sequence continues at coordinate 577,013,506 of NC_064629.1, forward strand.
TATATTGAGCAAGCAGTAAAGGAAACAAAAGAAAAATTCGGAGTAGGTATTAAAATCCATGGAGAAGAAATAAAAACTTTGAGGTTCGCCCATGACATTGTAATTCTGTCAGAGACAGCAAAGGACTTGGAAGAGCAGCTGAACGGAATGGACAGTGTCTCGAAGGGAGGATATAAGATGAACATCAACAAAAGCCAAACGAGGATAATGGAATGTAGTCGAATTAAGTCGGGCGATGCTGAGGGAATTAGATTAGGAAATGAGACACTTAAAGTAGTAAAGGAGTTTTGCTATTTGGGGAGCAAAGTAACTGATGATGGTCGAAGTAGAGAGGATATAAAATGTAGACTGGCAATGGCAAGGAAAGCGTTTCTGAAAATGATAAATTTGTTAACATCGAGTATAGATTTAAATGTCAGGAAATCGTTTCAGAAAGTATTTGTATGGAGTGTAGCCATGTATGGAAGTGAAACATGGACGATGAATAGTTTGGACAAGAAAAGAATAGAAGCCTTTGAAATGTTGTGCTACAGAAGAATGCTGAAGATTAAATGGGTAGATGACGTAACTAATGAGGAAGTATTGAATAGGATTGGGGAGAAGAGGAGTTTGTTGCACAACTTGACAAAAAGAAGGGATCGGTTGGTAGGACATGTTCTGAGGCTTCAAGGGATCACCAATTTAGTATTGGAGTGTAGCGTGGAGGGTAAAAATCGTAGAGGGAGACCAAGGGATGAATACACTAAACAGATTCAGAAGGATGTAGGGTGCAGCACGTATTGGAAGATGAAGAAGCTTGCACAGGATTGAGTAGCATGGAAAGCTGCATCAAACCAGTCTCAGGACTGAAGAGCACAACAACAACGACAACAACAACAACTACAGGCATTGATTGCATATCCGTATGAGTAAAATAGTCTACAGAGGCGTGCCATCCAGTGTGACATTCTTGGATGATTGTGTCATGTTTTCCATGGAACGCCAAAGTATTCTAGACTGCCTACTCTACGCTTGTCCGTCCGCTGCTCCAGTACTTCTAAGTACTGTGGGATCCTTGTGATGTAGGACTGAGAGAGGACATCGAAGTAGTTGAAAAGAGGGCAGCTCATTTTGTATTATTGCATTATAAGGGAGTGAGTGTCATGGATATGATAAGCGATTGGGGGAGTTAATCATTAAAACAAAGAGTTTTCGTGGCGACAAGGTCCTTTCACGAAATGTCTATCACCAACTTTTTCCTCAGAATTCCTAAATATTTTGTTACTTCCACCTACATAGAGAGCAATGACCATCGTAATAAAATAAAAGTGGGTGTTAATTTTTCCCACGTGCTATTCGACAGTGGAAAGTTCAAGAACTAGTCTGAAAGTCATTTTATAAGCAGTCTACCAATCAGTTAGAGAGATATAGTTATATATGTATATGAACCGTATAAGATGAGTTTGCGTGACATCCGTTGCGTATGATTGTATCATCATCAGAGTCCATAGAATGGCCACCGAAGGTCAACTTATGCCACACCAATTGACTCTCTTTGTCCTTACTTCAAGAACTGGGCCGTTGCTTTGGTTTACAACATTGGAAGGCTGTGTCACGATGTCCTGCTACTGCCTTAAATATGAAAGCTGTTCCACTGTGTTAGCGAGATACTCTCCTAAAATGTCGCATCGTAGGCAGTCCTCTACTACAACAAGGGACGTTCTTGCACATCTACGATCAGCCGGTGGTCACTTTGAAGGATGTGCTGTACTTAATCACTACTTGAGTCTGTACTCACCTGAAGGCTACTGTACTTCGTTCCTGGTAGATTTGTTAGCAGTTCTGCTCTCGGAAATTCGGTGATGATATCTGGAAATGGAAACAGAGACATTAGAAATGCCATCTCAGGAAAAATTTGAACCAGTGCTTACGTATTGAAGAGAAGTTCAACTGAGTCTAGCACGAAATATTTAAATCTATGGACCTGAGCTTAATGGTTTATGATATTGTTGCGGAATACCACATGGGAAAGTCAACACCTCAAAATTGCTTAATTTGTAGTGGATAAGGGCTGATGTTTTCTTTAAAAATAAAACTGCACAATAATTCAGTTAATGAAAGGTTAATTTCAACTGAGAATACATCATTTACGTTCCAAGTACAGCTTTCCTTCGACTGAACCATTATCTGTTCATTTCGAATTGGCTTCTTTTTTAGGTGAACCAAAGCTATTTCTGAAGGCTGTCAATGCGATATCTCTTTTTTGTGGGCTGATTTTCATTTCATAAAACCGTTCACATAACAACCTCATATTAAAGCATAGGCTTCCACTTTTGTCCCACGGCACTGGCAGGAAGCGAACAACCTGGATAACACCGGGGTACCCTTGCAAACGCCAGAACTCTGCAGCGCCTGGGAGCCGAAGCGCGAACGCATCACGAGGAATCGCAAGCACTGCTTCAAAGGCGATGCAGTATGTCCTGTCATTTCGGCGACATCGCGCTCAGACTCTCTGCTCATACGTTGTAATGCAAAACCGAATTCCATGAGGAACATACAAGCCAGAACCGCGTTTAGAGGCACACACGGTTTGCGTTCCTGCCATGTGTCGCGAGGCGTCGTCTGTCCAGTGCACGCAGCATTCCGGCTGGCTTGAGAGACTAATCAGCTTAATCTACGTCTACATACATACCCCGCAAGCCACCGCACCGTACGGTGAATGGCGGAGCGTATCACGTACCGCTACTAGTAATTTACTATCTCGCTCCATTCGCAAACTGAACGAAGGAAAAACGACTGCCTATAAGCCTCCGTAAGAGCCGTAATTTGATCGTACCTTCGTGGTCCTTACTCGAAGTTTGCGATGGCAGCAGTAGAATCGTTCTGCAGTCGTTCTCAAATTCGAATTTCTCTAAATTTCCGCAATACTGCCTCGTGGAAAGAGCGCCTTGTTCCATCGAGGGATTGCTATTTTAGTTCGCGAAGCATCCCCATAACATTTATGCGCTGATCAAACCTACCGGTAACAAATCTAGCAGCACGCCTCTGAACTGCTTTATGTCTTTCTTGAATCTGACCTGTTGGGGAACCCAAACACTCGAGCAGTACTTAAGAATGGGTCAAAAAACGGTTCAAATGACTCTGAGCACTATGGGAGTTAACTGCTGTGGTCATCAGTCCCCTAGAACTTAGAATTACTTAAACCTAACACGCATCCATGCCCAAGGCAGGATTCGAACCTGCGAACGTAGCGGTCGCGCGGTTCCAGACTGTAGCGCCTAGAACCGCTCGGCCAATCCGGCCGGCAAAAATGGGTCACACTAGCGTTCTATACCCCGTCTCCTTTTAGAGATGAGCTACATTTTCCCAAAATTTTCCCGATAAAACTACCAACCTGACGTGCTCATTCCATTTCATATCCCCGGGTTCCCGGGTTCGATTCCCGGCGGGGTCAGGGATTTTCTCTGCCTCGAGGTGACTGAGCGTTGTGTGATGTCCTTAGGTTAGTTAGGTTTAAGTAGTTCTAAGTTCTAGGGGACTTATGACCATAGATGTTGAGTCCCATAGTACTCAGAGCCATTTGAACCATTTGAACCATTTCATATCGCTTTGCATTATACCTTAATATTTAATCGATGTTATTGTATCAAGCAGCATATTAGTAATATATGTTGCTTGAAAGCTACCGTATTATTTTTCGTATTCATTCGCCTTAACTTACTTTTTTCTACGTTTAGAGGACGTTACCATTCATCACATTAACTTGATGTTCTGTGTAAGTCATCTTATACCCTCCTACAGTCGTTCCACGATGACGGCTTCCCGTACAGCACAGTCATCAGCAAACAGCCATAAATAGGTGCTCAACCGGTCGGTCCGATCATTTATGTACGTAGAGAAGAAGAGCGGTCCTATTACACGTCCCTAGGGCACTTTTGACGATGCACTTTTCTCAGGAGTGGCAACGGCCTTGCCGCAGTGGATACACCGGTTCCCGTCAGATCACCGAAGTTAAACGCTGTCGAACGTGGCCGGCACTTGGATGGGTGACCATCCAGGCCACCATGCGCTGTTGCCATTTTTCGGGGTGCACTCCGCCTCGTGATGCCAATTGAGGAGCTACTCGACCGAATAGTAGCAGCTCCGGTCAAAGAAAACCATCATAACGACCGGGAGAGCAGTGTGCTGACCACACGCCCCTCCTATCCGCATCCTCAACTGAGGATGACACGGCGGTCGGATGGTACCGGTGGGCCACATGCGGCCTGATGACGGAGTGCTTTTTTTCTCAGGAGTCGCCATTTTGCGTATGTGGCGCTGCAAGCAGGAAAACAACAAAGCAGTGTTCACACATAAACTGTCGTAAAACTGTTTAAGATACTCTTTAATTGTGACCTTGAACGAACACTTTACAACGCTTATAGTTGATACTATTAAAATTTGTAACTGAGGACATCCCTTTATGGGCACCCCGTAATAGAGTACTCTGTGTCTTGTGAATAATACTGTCATGATACTGAAGCATTTACAAAGTTTTATGAACAGTGTCGAACAATTTGAGTCAGCGTCGCTGACTTGTTCACTCCTTCTAGCTTCATCTTTTCATCCTACATATTGATTTCCAAATTCCAAGGTTCCTCATATCTCACTTATCTTCCAATTTTAAAATTCAGATTTTAAAATCTCTCCAGTTGCCTTAGTCGCCTATTTCGCAGACTTTCTAAAATTCTTTCCATTACATTTGCCGCCTCTTATATTTGCCCAATTTTAACTGAAACAGTTTTCTTTTCAGCTATCGGACGTTGGTAAGCGGCGGTTGACCGAAAGAACACGCTTTTAATGACACCTTATTGAGCTACCTAATCAGAAGCGTCTCTTCTCTTTACAAATATTAAATTTGTTAGTTCTTCAGTTTAAGCGAAAATCTTGTTTGATAGGACAACAGTTCATACTCTTTCCTTGGTATATTGAGCTAGTAAGTTGCATACTTCTTAACAAAGGCAAGGCGCAACTATGCTCATCACGAAAGTTGAATTCAGTTCCATTTCCAGTAATTACACTCATCCGCTGCGAATACAACGATTAATCATTCATAGTTGCCTTTCCATACGCCGAAAAATTTCTAAACTCGACTAGGCGCATACGAACGTCCCAATCGGAACCTGAGAAAAGCCTCGAATTAACGGGCGTGAATGGTACTGCTTGGACATTGTTGAACGAAACAGAAAGACACTACCTCCTGGCGAAAAAGGTGCGATGAAGTCAAAATGTTCCAGAGAAACAGCGATGCTTAAGGGGCACGATAGACTGCGTCATACCGCTATCGACAGTAGCACCCCGTACAATTCGTCGGGCGGCTTGCCGTTCAAAGAGCGGCACGGGAACTATGGGGCTCTAGCTCGAAACTTTCGCTTACTGCCCAAACTGGTCTCTATAACATAGGGCTGAAGTGGGTGCTGAGAAACTCGGAGAAGCGTTCTATTGCTTGTGACGCCGCTGTTCTGAGTTAAGGCATAAACCATGTAACAATGATATTTGATGTTCTCGTGCAACGGGCAACCAGTCCTTATTGCATTACACTATGTGTCCCGCTAGTTTATTTATCGTAGATGTTATCGTAAATTTTGAGAGATGTTGATGTAAAGAATCTGTTATAAGATCTTATATAATCTCTGATATCTTCAGTTTACTTGGCGATCGTATCAATATCAGTGATTGTATTCTGTGTGAGACACAATGTTCCATCACATGATATTTGTACAATAATTTTTCATTTATTTTTCTGCAGTATTTAAGAGGAAACATATTTTTTCAGTCGTTCAAATGGTTCAAATGGCTTAGGCACTATGGGACTTAACATCTGAGGTCACCAGTCGCCTAGAACTTAGAACTACTTAAACATCACACACATCACACACATCCATGCCAGAGGCAGGATTCGAACCTGCGACCGTAGCAGCAGCGCGGTTCCGGACTGAAGCGCCTACAAACGCTCGGCCACAGCGGCTGGCTCTTCAGTCGTATTTCAATGAAATACACATGCGGTAGTATTCTTATGCTGTTATAAATTTCGGTGTATAGGTTGTACTCCCGTATTTGGTGAGTAATTGATGTGAAATGGAATGCTATTGATATGCCGATTAAAGCAATACTGAAGTTTTCTATGAATCGTTTGCAGTCATGTATGAAATAGCAGATTTAGTTATAAAAATATAAAAATGTCTTTTCGTCCAATAATATGGAAAGTAAAGAACTACAGAGACGGAATTTGTTTCATAGTATTGAAAATGAAGTGCTTATAGCTCTTGAAGTATGTGTTTTAGAGCCCCAGTTTACTAGACTTTTTTTGCTTGAATGATCCTTCTTGTCATACCCCTGAATATTAATCCGGGACACCATACAAAACCTCCGGTACAGCGCCCACATTGGTACTTTTTATGATTAGAAGATTGTATGTGGTAACAGTAACAATAGAAGAATATATTTACTCTGGGTACATTCTTAACTTCGTAGCAGAACAAATCAAGCATACGTGGATGGAATTAAGGGTACTTCTTCTTATCATTTCGATGACACCAATTTCGATGGCATTTAGATAAAGCGTAGCACCCCAACAAAATGCACTGCCTTAGGACCTGCTGATACCAGATCCTCATGCATCACAGTGCGAGAGGAGATGATGTAAACGGGGCTGTCAAGGAAATGACTCACCGTTTGCTTAGTACTGCAATTGCAAGAGACAACTTGGTTATGGCGTAGTCTCCATTCTAACCTGGCAGGTTTGATGTTATGGTATTCAGTCCGAAAACTGGTTTGATGCAGCCCTCTGTGCTACTTCATCCTCTGCAAGACTCTTCATCTCCGAATAACTACTGCAACCTGCATCCTTCTGAATCTGCTTACTGTAGTCACCTCTTAGTCTCCCTCTACGATTTTCCTCCCAAAATTACTTTCAGTACGAAATTCGTGATCCGTTGATGTCTCAGAATGTGTCCAGTTAAACGATCCCTTCTTGTCATTAGGGTGTGCCACAAATTTCTTTTCTCCCCAAATCTACTTAGTACCTCCTCATTAGTTGAGTGATCTACCCATCTAATCTTCAGTATTCTTCTGTAGCACAACATTTCCGAAGCTTCTATTCTCTCCATGTCTAAACATTTTATCGTCCATGTTTCACTTCCATACATGACTACACTCCACACAAATACTTTCAGAAAAGACTTCCTGACACGTAAATCAATATTCATTATTAACAGGCTTCTCTTCTTCAGAGGATCTTTCTTGGCCATTACCAGTCTACGTTGTATATCCTATCTACTTTGGCCATCGTCAGTTATTTTGACGCTTCAAGGGGATAGCTTCTCTTTGGTGGTATCCAAACACGTTTATTTCCGATCTGTCAGTCTCTGTTTTGTCTTTGGCTTCACCAGGGAGGCGTTACTTGACAAAAATTTTCGTAATGTTTAAAAGTTGAGCAACATATTCGTGCCCCGTGTCCATCATCAATGTTAACTTTTCTCCTTTCGAATTTGACAGTTTCTATCCGTCTGATGTCGGATGGTACTATTCCATCCAAAACTTGAATCATTCCGACTGAAGGTGGTATCAAGCATCCTTTACCTGTCGATAAGTTTGGCGAAGAGCAATGCAAGCCTGTCCCGATTGGCAGGATTTGTACTACACAGTGAAACATGTGAATGATGGGTTACTCCTGCCGAGTAACATACACCTGAAGCCCATACATGAAGCACAGGTGGTTGCTCCCTTTGTACCTTTGACATATTGCTTGACGCTGCGACCTTCACTCTCAGATTGTTTCGTTCATTGCTCCTTCAACGACAGACCCCTCTCAAGAACAGCCCTGAGTTATTTAGGAACTGTTTTCTTGTAGGAGGTAATCGCACTAAACCACATTTTAAGAATCCATTGATGGAGTAGGCATCAAGTGATTCATGATGTCAGGGTCATATTTTCTCCCGATAACTCTTAGGACAGTGCGGGCGACCCAAAGAGTGTCCTGTAGCGCGGCGGGGTGCACTCAAAAGTAGAGAATTTTTTACATTCATGGTACGTGAAGTTCAGAAAACAAATATCGGTCCCCCGCAGCAGTTCCACGCAGCTCTCAAACATTCTCTAGAATATCGAATTCGGATTTTTCCGACCATCTTATTTCTTAGTTTTTCTCGTGAAATAAGTGAAATAGTGATCGGTGTCTTTGTGGGCGGTCTGCATTCGGTTCCTGACGGGATCAAATTTTTTACATAGGTGCATGCCCTACGAGCATTCCCGTGAACTGTAAAACACGTAAAGGTGGGATAAAATTTAATCTGCATTTTTTATGTAAACAATTTTCACTAACTATCTTTTATAAAATATCACTAACTAAAAGTTTATGTTTGCAGTGAAAATTGGATTTTTGTGTGTGGTATGTAATTAGAAAGTAGAAGACATGCATTTTCCATAAAAATTACAATTTGATGTCTTAAGTAGCATATATTTGATGCATTTCATATTTAAATGTCATAGGTATTCGAAATTAATTGAAAATAATGAGAAAATAACACTTTTATGTATTCTACGCTTCACGGAAATGCTCTTAGAATATACGTCTTTGTTTTACATTTTGGTTCTGCTGGCAACAGAGCGAGGATTCTACAAACAGGCTGCTCGTAGAAAACATCCACTATATTTTAACTTATTAAAGATTCTCGCAATACTTCGAAGTCGATTTTCTCGAGAATGTTTTACAGTTGCGCTTAGCAGCTTTTCGTGTTGGATATTTGAATTCTGAAGTTCACACACCATAAATATCAAACATTAAGAAAATCCGTATGGTCTCCTTGTCAGCTTGCTAACCTGTGGCATGTACGGGCCATCAAACCGGGCACTGGTTGCAACCAGCAACTTGCACAGCCCTACCCCTGTTAACGGACTGGTTGACATGCTGCTGCAACATGCTGAGAAGTAGTTTCGAGTTTGCACCTCACGTTGCTTTTCAAATTCTGTCAAGTGTTTCAAGCCCTTGAGTGCGATGCCTCATTATTAGAGGTACGTAGCTCGTTGTCTCGCGGTCGCGTTCTCGCTTCCCGAGCACGGGGTCCCGGGTTCGATTCCCGGCGGCGTCAGGGATTTTCACCTATCTGGAGATGACTGAATGTTTCTATTGTCCTAATCATTTCATCGTCATTCATGAAAGGGGCGAGTTTGACTAAGCAGTGGTTGGGACTTTGTACAGGTGCTGATAACTGCCAGTTGAGCGACCCAAAAAACCAAACATCATCAGCATTATTATTAGAGTTGTAGAACTACTGTAGGTAACTGTTGAGTATCACAAGTATGCATAGAATACAGAAGAGTTACGGTCGTACCCGTGTCACCTGTATGTAAGGTGTGTTGCAGAACTATCAGGTATTACATCACAACGATTAATTTTTTTATGTATGTGATTAGAGTACTACTAGATTCCCCAAAAAACCGGAAGCGTCTAGAAACTAAGTGAGGTTGCATGAAGTGGCAGGTGACGTACAGAAAGTTTTTGGTCTGCTTAGTAATACTCCTGTCTGTTACTTAAAAGTAAGCAGTATTTATGGCAAAATTGAAATTTTCTATGTTTAATTCAGGTTTCATTCGATAGTTATTGATTTGTAACGTCAAACAAAGGGATGATATAGTAAAGCCGGCCGCGGTGGTCTAGCGGTTCTAGGCGCGCAGTCCGGAACCGCACGACTGCTACGATCGCAGGTTCGAATCCTGCCTCGGGCATGGATGTGTGTGATGTCCTTAGGTTAGTTAGGTTTAAGTAGTTCTAAGTTCTAGGGGACTGATGACCACAGATGTTAAGTCCCATAGTGCTCAGAGCCATTAGAACCATTTGATATAGTAAAAATAAATAAAACAATACAGATTTATCATACAGAGCTAGAAATCGCAATGTTCTTAACCAACAGGTAAAATAGTGAAAACTGTGAGGCAAAACTATATCAGACTCGGCTTCAGTACTACGCTAAACGAATGAAAAAATATGTTTCTGTTATTCATAAAAAAAACTTCCGTACTAATTATATATACAGGGTGATCCATTGATAATGAGTGGGCCAAATATCTCACGAAATTAGCATCAAACGAAAAAACTACAAAGAAAGAAACTCGTCTAGCTTGAAGGGGCAAACCAGATGGTGCTATGCTTGGCCCGCTAGATGGCGCTGCCATAGGTCAAACGGATAACAACTGCGTTTTTAAAAATAGAAACATCCTTTTTTATTACATATTCGTGTAGTATGTAAAGAAATATGAATTTTTTACTTGGTCCACTTTCTTCGCTTTGTGATAGATGGCGCTGTAATACTCATAAACGTGTAAGTACGTGCTATCACGTAACATTCCTCCAGTGCGGACGGTATTTGCTTCGTGATACATTACCCGTGTTAAAATGGACCGTTTACCAATTGCGGAAAAGGTCGATATCGTGTTGATGTATAGGTATTGTGATCAAAGTGCCCATCAGACGTGTGCTATGTATGCTGCTCGGTATCCTGGATGACATCATCCTAGAGTCCGGACCGTTAGCCAGGTAGTTACCTTATTTAAGGAAACAGGAAATGTTCTGCCACATGTGAAACGTCAACCACGACCTGCAACAAATGATGATGCTTAAGTAGATGTTTTAGCTGCTGTCGCCGTTAATCCGCACATCAGTAGCAGACAAAGTGCGAGAGAATCGAGAATCCCAAAAACGTCGGTGTTGAGAATGCTACATCAACATCGATTGCACCCGTACTATATTTCTATGCACCAGGAATTGCATATCGACGACTTTCAACATCGTGTACAGTTCTGCATTGGGCACAAGAGAAATTACGGGACGATGACAGATTGCTTGCACGCGTTCTATTTTGCGACGAAGCGTCATTCACCAACAGTGGTAACGTAAACCGGCATAATATGCACTTGGCGGGTTAATGTATGGTGCTGCATTATGGGAGGAAGGATAATTGTCCCGGCGGAGGTTCGAGTCCTTCCTCGGGCATGGGTGTGTGTGTTTGTCCTTAGGATAATTTAGGTTAAGTAGTGTGTAAGCTTAGGGACTGATGACCTTAGCAGTTAAGTACCTTAAGATTTCACACACATTTGAACATTTGAAGGATAATTGGCCCCCATATTATCGATGGCAATCTAAATGGTGCAGTGTATGCTGATTTCCTACGTAATGTTCTACCGACGTTCCTACGAGATGTTTCACTGCATGACAGAATGGCGATGTACTTCCAACATGATGGATGTCCGGCACATAGCTCGCGTCCGTCTGAAGCGGTATTGAATAGCATATTTCATGATAGGTGGATTGGTCGTCGAAGCACCGTACCATGGCCCGCACGTTCACCGGATCTGACGTTCCCGGATTTCTTTCTGTGGGAAAAGTTGAAGGATATTTGCTATCGTGATCCACCGACAACGCCTGACAACATGCGTCAGCGCATTGTCAATGCATGTGCGAACATTACGGAAGGCGTTACACGTTTTGCCAAATGCATTGAGGTTGACGGACATAATTTTGTGCATTTATTGCACTAATATGGTATTTACAGGTAATCACGCTGTAACAGCATGCGTTCTAAGAAATGATAAGTTCACAAAGGTACATGTATCACATTGGAACAACCGAAACAAAATGTTCAAACCTACCTACGTTCTGTATTTTAATTTAAAAAACCTACCTGTTACCAACTGTTCGTCTTAAATTGTGAGACACATGTTTGTGACTATCACAGCGCCATCTATCACAAAGTGATCCAACTAAAACATTCATATTTCTTTACGTACTACACGAATGTGTTATAAAAGTGGGGGTTCCTATTTAAAACAACGCAGTTGATATCCGTTTGACCTATGGCAGCGCCATCTAGAGGGCCAACCATAGCGCCATCAAGTTTCCCCCTTCAAAAAGCGGTTCCAATGGCTCTGAGCACTATGGGACTGAACAGCTGAAGTCATCAGTCCCCTAGAACTTAGAACTACTTAAACCTAACTAACCTAAGGACATCACACACATCCATGCCCGAGGCAGGATTCGAACCTGCGACCGTAGCTGTCGCGCGGTTGCAGACTGAAGCGCCTAGAGCCGCTCGGCCACACCGGCCGGCAGTGAACTTTCAATTTTGTTGCTTATTATATTGACTATTAGTTAGTGTACTGTTGATATTCATTCTATAGGTCTGGTAACAGTTAATACATCGACTTGTTTCTGCCTCATGGATAAAATGCTCCTAACATACGAGACGAACATTACGTGCTTTAACATAAATGACGATTTAGTCCATAGCGAGAAGAGCTAAATGGTGAATGCATTTTCTTCTGATTCGCAATTGCCACTATTATGCAGTATGAAACAAAAGCGTTTGACCAAATTTTCTCTACTCATTACTCACACACGGAAGAAAATATTTGCTATATGACCATGGGTCCCAACAGATTTTATTGCCTTGTCGGAGTTCATATTCAACAACGCTCCATAGTACATACATAATGGGGAACTCAGAGAAACAGGACATATTGGCATACCACTAACAGTCGTTGTAATGTACAGCATTCAAAATACCCTGTATTAACGATGATATATACATCTAACCACTGTCACCATTGCTTTTATTGTACAGATGTATCTCTGGAGTATAGCAAATACATTCGCAGTCTATAAACAAGTGTTTTGAAATGTAACACTTCAGGCTTTCCCGGCGAGATATTGAATTGTGCCAGAGCGACACAAACATCCGGCAGTAGACCCGATTATTCCAAAGGTTTTGAAATGCTTCATGTATAATAGTATATGGGCTCTAGGGAAAGGGAACGTGGAAATCAGTAGAATAGTGTCCCTTTTCCGATGTATCAATCACAATCTGTCATTTAAAAACCAACTGGCAATCAGCCATAATCGAGACAGCATTTTAAACATTTTGTGTAAGAGAAAGTTCCATTTTCTGTGCTCGATTATTTCTGTACTGTGTGTTTCCCACGATTAATATACTTTGAAATTTTGTAGGAACTAAGTTATAACAACAATTTAGAGCATTTTTTGATCATTGTGAAAATAAAACTTTTCGTTTTCTGTGTGGTGTGGTGATGCCCCGACAGTTTGGTCCTACCTTTCTGTTCTTCTTCTCATTCCTTGCCTTTTCCCGTTCCTCTAAGGGGTCGACATTGACTAATGGTTTTGGCAGTGTCAGAGACAATAGGCTACCAGATGACTGTCCTGACGTGACCAGCCCTCCACGACGAATTTGTGCAGCCAATCTGTCTGCATCTATACTTAATCTCATGTTGAGCAGAGAGAACGTTTTCTATATGTTTGCGAAATGTGTATCTGTGGCGGGAGGTGGGTACCAGCCCAGTACTTATCTATGAGGATGTGGGAAACACAGAGAAGAGAAATTTGTGGCACAACTTGACTAGAAGAAGGGATCGCTTGGTAGAGCATATTCTGAGGCATCAAGGGGTCACCAATTTAGTATTTGTGGGCAGCGTGGAGAGTAAAAATCGTAGAGGGAGACCAAGAGATGAACACACTAATCAGATTCAGAAGGATGTAGGTTGCAGTATGAGCCGTGGTAAAATTTGCTGTTTTGAAGAGCGTGCCGCAGCGCGTAGTTTTGTTTTTTTGTTTTTTTATGGTGACTTAACTGCTAAGGTCATCAGTCCCTAAGCTTACACACTGCTTAACCAAAATTATCCGAAGGACAAACACACACACACACACCCATGCACACCCATGGCCGAGGGAGGACTCGAACCTCCGCCGGGACTAGCCGCACAATCCATGACTGCAGCGCCCAAGGCCGCTCGGCTAATCCCGCGCGGCGCAGCGCGTAGTCTAAAGCAGTCGCCTTCCGTTTCTGGCGGTGGCGCCGCTGTGGCAATCGCAGCTTTGGTGTCTCCCTCTAGTGGGAAAGGGGAAAAGTTGCCCGTTCACGTGCATTTAAGGGGCGCTGTGAGCTCGGCAAGAGGTCAGTCAATCAGTCCGAGTGAGGCTGGGTCAGTCTCGCGTCACCAGTTGCTGGTGGTTGCCCGGTCGGTGCTGTGTTCCTGAATCTGAGTCTGCGCGTTAGGCCGCCAGTCTGCTCGAGTTGCTTGGGCAACGGTCATTGGCGGTTGGATCGGTGGGTTGGTCGGTCGCGCACTGAAACACAAGATGACTGGTCCGCCTTGAACGTCGGCGCATGTGAGGTCCCCACTTGAGTCTTCTTTTTTTTTGTGGTTTTAGGGCGCACAACTTCAATGGTCATTAGTGCCCTGACGACGTTAAGAATGCACCGCGAGGCACAAGTTTAAAACAACAACTAAAAGGGAAAACACGATAAAAGACAGACTGACAGGCATAGGATTAAAAACAGCATCATCAAATGTCCTTAGTGAGGTTTGTCAAATTGATAAAACGAAGAACACGAGCAGCTGCTCGTGGGTCATCCGCTAAAACGGCATCTAAAGTACATGGCAGGTTAAGATCGAGACGCAGTGCGTTAAAATCCGGACACGACATTAAAATGTGGCGGACCGTCAGCAATTGCCCACATGGGCAGAACGGCGCCGGCGCAGCCGTCAGCAGATGGCGATGGCTGAACCGGCAGTGTCCAATTCTTAACCGGGCCAAAACTACCTCCTCCCGCCGAGAAGGGCGTGAGGAGGACGTCCAAGCCACGGGAAGAGGTTTCAAGGCCCGAAGCTTGTTGGCTGTAAGGGCAGCCCAATCGACATGCCACAGCGATAAAATGCGCTGACAAATAACCCTGCTAAAATCTGACGAAGGGACACAACAAGAAGCTGTCCGAGGCTGGAGGACCGCAGCCTTGGCCGCGGCATCTGCAGCTTCGTTCCCAGGGATACCGACATGGCCAGGGACCCACATAAAGCTAACCTGAGAACCGACGTCCACCAGCTGCCGAAGAGAGCGTTGGATCCGGTGCACGAAAGGGTGAACCGGATACGGATCACTGAGGCTCTGGATGGCGCTCAGGGAATCGGAGCAGATGACATAAGCAGAATGTCGGTGGCGGCAGATGTAAAGAACAGCCTGGTAGAGGGCAAAGAGCTCAGCTGTGAAGACCGAACAATGGCCATGGAGCCGGTATTTGAAACTTTGTGCCCCGACAATAAAAGAACACCCGACCCCGTCATTGGTCTTAGAGCCATCTGTATAAATGAAAGTCATATTGAGGAACTTCGAACGAAGTTCCAAAAAATGGTAGTGGTAGACCGAACCGGGGGTAACCTCTTTTGGGAGCGAGCTGCGGTCAAGGTGAACGCGGACCTGAGCCTGGAGCCAAGGTGGCGTGTGGCTCTCGCCCACTCGAAAGGTCGCAGGGAGTGAAAAATTAAGGTGTTGAAGGAGGCGACGAAAGCGAACTCCAGGGGGTAGCAGGGCAGAGACATACAACCCGTATTGACGGTCAAGAGAGTCGTCAAAAAAGGAACGATAAGACGGATGGTCGGGCATTGACAGTAGCCGACAGGCATACCGACAAAGCAGTATATCGCGCCGGTAGGTGAGTGGCAATTCGCCAGCGTCAGCATGAAGACTCTCTACGGGACTAGTATAAAATGCTCCGATCGCAAGTCGTAAACCCCGATGTTGTATGGAGTTGAGGCGGCGTAAGATGGATGGCCGTGCAGAGGAGTATACGAAGCTCCCATAATCCAGCTTGGAGCGGACGATTGACCGATATAGACGAAGTAGGACGGTTCGATCCGCTCCCCACGACATACCACTGAGAACACGGAGGACATTCGAAGAACGGGTACAACGGGCGGCCAAATATGACACATGTGGAGACCAGCTAAGTTTCCTGTCAAATTTAAGGCCTAAAAATTTGGTTGTCTGCACGATTGGGAGAGCAACGGGACCGAGTCGTAAGGACGGTGGGAGAAACTCTTTGTAGCGCCAGAAGTTAATACAGACCGTCTTCTCGGCAGAAAAACGGAAGCCATTGGCGACACTCCAGGAGTAAAGACGGTCAAGAGAACGCTGAAGACAGCGCTCCAGGACACGTGTACACTGCGCGCTGCAATAGATGGTAAAATCGTCCACGAAAAGGGAGCCTGATACATCAGCTGGGAGGCAATCCATTATTGGATTGATCGCGATGGCGAAGAGAGCGACGCTCAAAACTGAGCCCTGTGGCACCCCATTCTCCTGGCGGAAAGTGTCGGACAGGACAGATCCCACACGTACCCTGAACTGTCGATCCATTAAAAAAGAACGAATAAAAAGAGGGAGGCGACCGCGGCGCCTACGAAATCCACATTGTACATTGGTAAGTAGGCCTCGAGACTCGAGCAGCCAAACCAATCGAGAGTTAACCATTCGCTCCATCACTTTACAGACACAGCTGGTAAGCGAGATAGGTCGATAACTGGAAGGCAAGTGCTTGTCCTTCCCCAGCTTAGGAATCGGGACAACAATAGACTCGCGCCAGCATGCGGGAACATGTCCCTCAATCCAGATGCGATTGTATGTACGAAGAAGAAAACCTTTACCCGCAGGAGAAAGGTTCTTCAGCATCTGAATATGAATAGAATCAGGCCCTGGAGCGGAGGACCGTGATCGGCCAAGTGCGTTTTCGAGTTCCCGCATGGTGAATGGGGCATTATAACTTTCACAATTCGAGAAGCGGAAGTTAGGTGGCCTAGCCTCCTCTGCCTGTTTGCGGGGGAGGAAGGCAGGGTGGTAATGAGCGGAGCTCGAAACCTCTGCGAAAAAGCGGCCGAAGGCATTGGAGACAGCCTCAGGGGCCACAAGGACGTCATTCGCGACCTTCAAGCCAGAAACTGGTGAGTGGACCTTAGTGCCAGATAGCCGGCGCAGGCTACCCCAGACAACAGAAGAAGGAGTAAAACTGTTGAAGGTGCTTGTGAAAGCAGCCCAGCCGGTTTTCTTGCTTTCTTTAATAATACGACGACACTGAGCACGTAATCGTTTATAATTGATACAATTCGCCACTGTAGGGTGGCGTTTAAAGGTGCGTAAAGCACGTCGACGAGCACGTAAAGCGTCTCTACATGCTGCGGTCCACCAGGGGACCGGTACGCGACGTGGAGAAGAAGTAGGGTGAGGGATGGAATATTCAGCAGCAGCGAGAATGACTTCCATGAGGTGTGCGACCTGACGATCGCAGCTTGTGAAGGTTTGATCCTGAAAGGTCGCCCTGGAAGAGAAGAGCCCCCAGTCTGCCTTGGAGATGGTCCAACTAGAGGAGCACGGAGAGGGGGTATGCTGCAGGAGATGGATAACACACGGGAAGTGGTCGCTCGAATATGTATCAGAAATGGCATACCACTCAAATCGGCGTGCAAGTTGGGGAGTACATATAGAGAGGTCTAAATGGGAATAGGTGTGAGATGTGTCCGAAAGAAAAGTAGGGACGCCAGTATTGAGGCAGACAAGATTGAGCTGGTTGAAAAGGTCTGCTAACTGGGAGCCCCTCGGGCAGGATGCTGGAGAGCCCCAAAGGGGATGGTGGGCATTGAAGTCTCCAGTTAACAAAAATGGTGCAGGTAGCTGAGCAATAAGTTGCATCATGTCTGCCCTGGTAACGGCAGATGACGATGGAGTGTAAACGGTACAAATGGAAAATGTAAAAGTGGGGAGAGTAATGCGGATGGCAACTGCCTGCAGGCCGGTGTGCAACGTGATGGGATCGTAGTAAATATCATCCCGCACCAGCAACATAACCCCTCCATGAGCTGGGATACCTACCACAGGGGGTAGGTCAAAACGCACAGAGGTGTAGTGTGCCAAGGCAATTTGATCGCATGGGCGTAGCTTCGTTTCCTGGAGGGCTACGACGAGCGGACGGTGCAAGCGGAGCAGCAACTTCAAGTCCTCTCGGTTGGAGCGAATGCTGCGAATATTCCAGTGAATAAGTGCCATCGTAAGAAAAGGAAGATGAAAGAAGGGGTCACCTCGAAGGCCGCTGAGGGCCTGGCTTCGAGCGAGCACTGCCGCCGCTATCAGTAGGCGGACAGTCATCGTCCATTGGGTCTATAGGTTCATCGGCCATCTTGGGAGGATGGCCGGGAGGGGGAGCTTCCTCCGCCGGTGAACGGCCAGATGTTCGGCTACCAGCGGTGCGGCCAGGCGAAACGGATGACGGCCTGGGGCGGCAACCGCTGGGTGGCGCAGGAGAAGAAATGCGCCGTGGCGGAGAAGGAGAACTGTGCTTCCTATGAGCCTTCTTGGAAGGACGTTTGGTGGAAGTACCGGTCGAAGGCTGGGAGGTCGCGGTACGTAGGAAGTCTGCACGGGATGGTTCCTTCTTGAAGGCCCGTGCATCTGACTTCGGGGTTTTCGTCTTAGCAGAAGCTGAAGAAGGGGCTGGTGTCTGTGGGGTGATGGGAGGAAGAGGAGACGTCGACCGCGCGATCTTAGCACTGGCTGAACGGACGACCGTGGTGCTGAAGGTCAGATCGCATGTCTGGGTTGCCACCTCCCTGGTAGTCCGAGGAGAGGCGAGGACAGTACTGTATTTCCCCGCTGGGAAAAGCGCGGGCTTCCTACTAGCCAATAGCTTGCGAGCAGCCGAGGTGGACACTTTCTCTTTGACCCGAATTTCTTGGATACAGCGTTCTTCCTTATAGACAGGACAGTCGCGGGAGGATGCGGCATGGTCACCCTGACAGTTCACACAACGAGGAGACGGAGGTGGACAGTCACCCTCATGGGCATCCCTGCCACAAGTGACACATTTAGCCGCATTGGAACAAGACTGTCGAGTGTGATTGAAACGCTGACACTGGTAGCAGCGCGTAGGTGTCGGGACATAGGGGCGAACAGAAATAACCTCGTAGCCCGCCTTGATGCGCGATGGCAGCTTAACACTATCGAAGGTCAAGAAAAGTGTCCGGGTCGGTACAAGGTCATTGTTGACCTTTTTCATGACCCTATGGACAGCCGTCACGCCCTGCTCAGCGAGGAAAGATTGAAGCTCCTCGTCAGTCAATCCGTCGAGGGAGCTAGTATAGACTACATCACGAGACGAATTCAAAGTTCGGTGGGCCTCCACCCGGACAGGGAACGTGTACAGGAGTGTGGCCCGAAGCAGTTTTTGTGCCTGAAAGGCACTCTCAGTTTCTAGTAATAAGGTACCGTTACGCAACCTGGTACAAGATTTGACTTATCCGGCTATGGCATCTACGCCCTTCTGGATAACGAAAGGGTTGACAGAGGAAAAATCCTTTCCGTCCTCAGATCGAGAAACGACGAGGAACTGTGGGGCAGGCGGTAGTACTTTTGTCACTGGTGGCTGGTCACGTTTCCGTTTTTGGGCAGAAGTCGAGAGAGATGGAGTGGAATCCATTGCGGAGGAATCCCCCATGATTGCCAGCGTCTCCGATGGCGCGCTCCTTCCTTGTGGGGACCCTCTCAGAGGGCACTCCCGCCTTAGGTGAATGTTTACACCTCAGGTCACACCTCCCGAGAAACAGACGGAGGGACCAATCGGCATGGTCAGAAGGTATCAGCTCAGGCAATCACCCCTCCCCGGGCCTGGCCTTTACCAGGGGGTACGCGCGTGCCTTACATGTCTACCCAGGGCGGGGAATTACGCGTTACCCCGTCACCGGCTACGCGTGCGAACGCGTGGGTCGGCCTTCAGGCACGCACAGGGAGGAAGGAAGAAGAGGAAAAAGAAGAGAGAGAGGGAGAAAGAGGACAGACTGTCTCAAACGCCGAGGCGGAGACCAGAGAAGGCAAGGAGAAGAAGGCAATGAGAAGGCAAGGAGAAGAAGGCAATGAGAAGGCAAGGAGAAGTCAAGGGAAAGAGTAAGGAAGACAGTGAGGTGGAGAAGAGCAAAGAAAGGAACCAACAAAAGGAAGGAAGAAACGAGAAGTGAAAAACCAAAAAGACCACAATTATAGGTCGTGGGACCGTCCGTCTCCGGACGCAGGCGCTAACTACCCCCGTGAGGGGGATGGACTCCTTTTAATCGCCTCTTACGACAGGCAGGAATACCGCGGGCCTATTCTAATCCCCGGACCCGCAGGGGGGCCACTTGAGTCCAGTGGGCCGCGCCGTATAGAAAGGGGTAGTGGCTTCGCGGTCGGCACGAGAGCAACAGAAGTCAAACCACGACATTGGGCTGGCCGGGGCGAGCTGTGACGCCGTGAGAGGGCAGATCGGCGCGCCTTCCTGCATCCGTTGAAGCGGCTGGCAGCGGACGGTTCGGGAGAGCGTTTTGGGGGTGCTGCGCCAGGTCTTCGCCAGAAATCGCAGTTTATTAGAAATTAAGTGGCTGGAGATACGTTGTTTCATTTATTTGTTAAATTCTACTTGTTTTCTTGGACAGTCTCTCGTACCCAGCTTGCTCGTCTGTCTCTCCTCCGCATTTGTTAGCCAGTTAGTGTCTGTCTGTCTGTCTGTCTGCCTACGTTAATAGCTGCCTCTGTCATGTTTGTCGGATTCGGTGTTAACGAATTTATTGCTTAAGGTGTAAAGGCCGATTTCCTGAAATATGTTTATATCTTGCCTATCATCTTGCGAGGTGGTATACGTGTAATGTAGAGCATGTTGGTACATTTTATGTAAAACTGCATTGTATGGATTTTATTTAAATGGTCATTTTAGTATATAAAGTTGCCACCCTTCCACCGTAAGAGTTCCTTTAAAAACAACTTACACCTTCGGTGGCAAATAATTTTTAGTGTGAGTTTTGTACCATTTCCATCCTTCTTACGGGGTGCATAGTTTGTGTGTTTGTGTGAGTTGTTAAAATTTTTAGTTTAAAGTAATCTGGTGTGTTGTAGATTTGCAACAGTGTAGTCTTTCAGAGGTTGTGAGCGGTCGTGACTACGGCCGTGTTAAAAGGGAGCGGCAAGGTTCTCAGCCCGAAAGCTCATACTATCAAAAAAAGAAATTGTTATTTCTGCCTCTGAATAAATTGTAACTTGATATTTACAGGGAGCTTTCTGATTATAATTTTAATCTGTTCCATAAAAAGGTCTTTTAGGATTGCAATTTCAATTTATTGAAAAAAAATTTTTTTTAATTGTTTCATCAGTTACCCTTTCGCAACTACTTCCACGCTCACAGAATGTGATTAAATGTGTTAATGTTCTTGATGAATCGCTAGAAAATAAAGTAAATTCTTAAGAAAAGGTTTTGAAAGTAAATTCACGGTTCACGTTAGGTACTGGGAGATGAAGAAGCTTGCACAGGATAGAGTAGCATGGAGAGCTGCATCAAACCAGTCTCTGGACTGAAGACCACAACAACAACGTGGGAAACAGCCGGAAAACCACATCCAGGCTGGCCTGCTCATCAGCCCTCGTCGTTAATCGGTGAGGTGATTTTCATGCGGGTCACGCTCGCATTGGAAGCAGCCCGTTAACGAGCTCGGCTGTGCGGGTGGGTTCATACCTTTGTGTTTCACACCGTATATTATAATTTCCAACACAAGTAATGATCTAAAAGTTTAAAATGATGGATGTATCACCTCTTCTGATGAATAATCTGCACAAAGTCAAAACTTAATACTTCATTTCGGCAATGCAGCACATCTCCCTCCACTCACAATAAAATAACGAAGTATCCGGCATCCGAAGTGACCTACTCAAACATCCCCCCCTCCCCCTTCCCCCCCCTCCCCCCCGCCAGGGCTCCGGACTAAACTTGCAGATTGTCTCCTGTTTCTCAAACTTTAACGAACTTCTGAGGACCTCATTTAGAAAATACGAAGAAGAATGCCGAGGCCGCGATAAGAGAACTGAGCACCATCGCGGAAAGTGAGCTCCAGCGAACGTTACACTAGTGGAAGGACCTTTGAAACAACAAGCTGCAGCAAAACGTCTTGACTCAGGCTATCGTGTGAACACTCATATATTTAAAGTGATAGTTGTTATTTCTTTCTACATTTACATCTATGTTTTACGAAACAGTGGAATATGTTTCAGAGGATTTTTTTGTAACGAATGCTGAGGTTCCTTACCATTCTTTTAATGGATGAAGCGTGGAAAGAATGACAGTTTTTAAGACCCTGAGCGAGCTAATATTTGTGAAATTTATCGACCACAATTTCTACAGATTATGTGCATAGGGGTCTGAAGAACATCTTGTAGTTTATCACCCGACAGACGATTCTTGACGTTTTCAAGGCATTGTCTCGGCAGATTTGCGATATGTCATTCGAACGTCTGCCAGATAAGATAGTTCATCATTTCTGTTACACACTCTCGCGACTCAAACAAGCCTGTGACTATTCGCATCGCTATTCTTTATATGAGCTGTATATAAACTTTGTATAAGCTCTGATATGAGTCTCATACACTTGATCAGCGTCGTGTGGGTGTTACATACAGTTACATGTTGTATACAGTTACATGTATAGACAAACTGTGGTCCCCAGTATCCAACCAATGAATCGTATCCAGCGGTTTACGTTACCTCAAACTGACCCTATGTGGTCATTGTATTTGAAATCTCTATACAGTATATATGTGTATAACATGACTATCCCCACGATGACTTTTCACCTTTGCATTTCCTTGCAATAAGAGCTAGCATCCAGACTTCGGACAGGATGATACTCTGTCGAATCTAACTGGATATTTGGATATTACTGCAACATTTACTCGACAAAATTACCTCGTCTGTTATAATATCATCTGATAATTAATTGTATAAGAAAAGTCATTAATGTATAATGTGAACTTTAATGGATTTGCTAAACTCCGTTTAAGTCCACCAGATATAACTTCAGACTCGGTAGGTGACTCTAAATTCTGGATAAAGTGCTGTGCCCTAACGGTTAGGCAATCTTCAATCTCGACACAAGTTTGGCTTCTACATCTACATCTACATTTATACTCCGCAAGCCACCCAACGGTGTGTGGCGGAGGGACTCCACGTGCCACCGTCATTACCTCCCTTTCCTGTTCCAGTCGCGTATGGTTCGCGGAAAGAACGACTGTCTGAAAGCCTCTGTGCGCGCTCTAATCTCTCTAATTTTACATTCGTGATCTCCTCGGGAGGTATAAGTAGGGGGAAGCAATATATTCGATACCTCATCCAGAAACGCACCCTCTCGAAACCTGGCGAGCAAGCTACACCGCGATGCAGAGCGCCTCTCTTGCAGAGTCTGCCACTTGAGTTTGTTAAACATCTCCGTAACGCTATCACGGTTACCAAATAACCCTGTGACGAAACGCGCCGCTCTTCTTTGGATCTTCTCTATCTCCTCCGTCAATCCGATCTGGTGCGGATCCCACACTGATGAGCAATACTGAAGTATAGGTCGAACGAGTGTTTTGTAAACCACCTCCTTTGTTGATGGACTACATTTTCTAAGGACTCTCCCAATGAATCTCAACCTGGTACCCGCCTTACCAACAATTAATTTTATATGATCATTCCACTTCAAATCGTTCCGCACGCATACTCCCAGATATTTTACAAAAGTAACTGCTACCAGTGTTTGTTCCGCTAGCATATAATCATACAATAAAGGATCCTTCTTTCTATGTATTCTCAATACATTACATTTGTCTATGTTAAGGGTCAGTTGCCACTCCCTGCACCAAGTGCCTATCCGCTGCAGATCTTCCTGCATTTCGCTACAATTTTCTAATGCTGCAACTTCTCTGTATACTACAGCATCATCCGCGAAAAGCCGCATGGAACTTCCGACACTATCTACTAGGTCATTTATATATATTGTGAAAAGCAATGGTCCCATAACACTCCCCTGTGGCACGCCAGAGGTTACTTTAACGTCTGTAGACGTCTCTCCGTTGATAACAACATGCTGTGTTCTGTTTGCTAAAAACTCTTCAATCCAGCCACACAGCAAGTCTGATATTCCGTAGGCTCTTACTTTGTTTATCAGGCGACAGTGCGGAACTGTATCGAACGCCTTCCGGAAGTCAAGAAAAATAGCATCTACCTGGGAGCCTGTATCTAATATTTTCTGGGTCTCATGAACAAATAGAGCGAGTTGGGTCTCACACGATCGCTGTTTCCGGAATCCATGTTGATTCCTACATAGTAGATTCTGAGTTTCCAAAAACGACATGATACTCGAGCAAAAAACATGTTCTAAAATTCTACAACAGATCGACGTCAGAGATATAGGTCTATAGTTTTGCGCATCTGCTTGACGACCCTTCTTGAAGACTGGGACTACCTGTGCTCTTTTCCAATCATTTGGAACCTTCCGTTCCTCTAGAGGCTTGCGGTACACGGCTGTTAGAAGGGGGGCAAGTTCTTTCGCGTACTCTGTGTAGAATCGAATTGGTATCCCGTCAGGTCCAGTGGACTTTCCTCTGTTGAGTGATTCCAGTTGCTTTTCTATTCCTTGGACACTTATTTCGATGTCAGCCATTTTTTCGTTTGTGCGAGGATTTAGAGAAGGAACTGCAGTGCGGTCTTCCTCTGTGAAACAGCTTTGGAAAAATGTGTTTAGTATTTCAGCTTTACGCTTGTCATCCTCTGTTTCAATGCCATCATCATCCCGGAGTGTCTGGACATGCTGTTTCGAGCCACTTACTGATTTAACGTAAGACCAGAACTTCCTAGGATTTTCTGTCAAGTCGGTAACTAGTATTTTACTTTCGAATTCACTAAACGCTTCACGCATAGCCCTCCTTACGCTAACTTTGACATCGTTTAGCTTCTGTTTGTCTGAGAGGTTTTGGCTGCGTTTAAATTTGGAGTGAAGCTCTCTTTGCTTTCGCAGTAATTTCCTAACTTTGTTGTTGTACCACAGTGGGTTTTTCCCGTCCCTCACAGTTTTACTCGGCACGTACCTGTCTAAAACGCATTTTACGATTGCCTTGAACTTTTTCCATAAACACTCAACATTGTCAGTGTCGGAAAAGAAATTTTCGTTTTGATCTGTTAGGTAGCCTGAAATCTGCCTTCTATTACTCTTGCTAAACAGATAAACCTTCCTCCCTTTTTTTATATTCCTATTAACTTCCATATTCAGGGATGCTGCAACGGCCTTATGATCACTGATTCCCTGTTCTGCGCTTACAGAGTCGAAAAGTTCGGGTCTGTTTGTTATCAGTAGGTCCAAGATGTTATCTCCACGAGTCGGTTCTCTGTTTAATTGCTCGAGGTAATTTTCGGATAGTGCACTCAGTATAATGTCACTCGATGCTCTGTCCCTACCACCCGTCCTAAACATCTGAGTGTCCCAGGCTATATCTGGTAAATTGAAATCTCCACCTAAGACTATAACATGCTGAGAAAATTTATGTGAAATGTATTCCAAATTTTCTCTCAGCTGTTCTGCCACTAATGCTGCTGAGTTAGGGGGTCGGTAAAAGGAGCCAATTATTAACCTAGCTCGGTTGTTGAGTGTAACCTCCACCCATAATAATTCACAGGAACTATCCACTTCTACTTCGCTACAGGATAAACTACTACTAACAGCAACGAACACTCCACCACCGGTTGCATGCAATCTATCCTTTCTAAACACCGTCTGTACGTTTGTAAAAATTTCGGTAGAATTTATCTCTGGCTTCAGCCAGCTTTCTGTACCTATAACGATTTCAGCTTCGGTGCTTTCTATCAGCGCTTGAAGTTCCGGTACTTTACCAACGCAGCTTCGACAGTTTACAATTACAATACCGATTGCTGCTTGGTCCCCGCATGTCCTGACTTTGCCCCGCACCCGTTGAGGCTGTTGCCCTTTCTGTACTTGCCCGAGGCCATCTAACCTTGTATCCCTCAGGAACGTAGTTTCCTTAGATGGCGACAATTCAGTACCTGAAGAAAACGTTTACAAACGTCTGAATCAACCAGTCAAATTGGCTTTCTCTACGCATGGCAGAGAAAATCGTATGTGAAGATCGTGAGACGAGCTTCGCACGATCATTGTTTCCGGAGCCCATGCTGATTTCCCCTGGAAGTTCATTTTGTTCCAGGCTGATCACATGAGCTCAAAATATGTTACAGGATTTTTCTACAAATAGATATGGTATAGGGTGGTATTCCTGTACACCAGGTCTACTTCCTACTTTGTAGATAAGTGTGACGGGCCATTCGCTGCTGACCGGGCGCAGTGTCTCCCTCTGCCAATGTCACAATTCGAATGCGATATTAGGATGTGGGAGAGATCATGTAGTCAGCACATAGCTCTCCCAGCCGTTGTAAGCTTCACAGACCTTAGAACCGCTTTTTATCACTCAAGTAACTTAACAACTGGCATCACCAAAGCGTACCTAGTTCCAGACCTCCTGCCAAGAATAGAACACTAGAAATTCGGGGAAATGACTCCAGATCATCCTCCGATCACTCAGCTACGAAGTGGACCCGTTTTGCAAGTGTTACTTTCTAGTCACGGGGAATATAACCCCGCCCAAGGGGTTATGGGGTGAATTGTGATCAACAGTAGGCCTAATTCATCATGTATGTGTAGAACGTGACAGGGTCTCGGTTCTACCTTGGGGCCTCCGACTCAGCAAAGACTAAATTTTACAGTTGCTTCAAATGTTGGCTAGTCCTATCACTTAAAACTTGTTAGTAACATGTCTTAAGTTGTGGTACATTACGGGTGAGGACTGAAGTAATTCCGATGCACATAATATGGTAAAGCAGTACGTCATTATCGTTCACACTCGATTGCAGAAAAAATTTTCTGATGCAATTAGATTACGATAAAGAAAATTTTCAGATAGCCAGACTTCTCTCTAAATGTTAACCAGGTGTGAATACTTTTCTCTCTATTTCTCCTGCTTTGTTGCAGTTCCTTCTTCCATATTATTCCTTCGTGTTACATCTCACATAACGAATTTCTCTTTTACGGATCTGATCTGAAATAACTGAAACAAATGCCGTTTGATTTATATTAAACACTGTAACTATTTTATTATACGCGTTGTTTCTTCATTCAGCCACTCGTGAGCAGGTTTTCGTAAAGCTGATTTCTCTGCCAGAAAGGTAATTCGCAGTAGCTTATTCCGTCCAATCATTCGCCATTGGATTACTCCTTAACATTAAATTTTGGCGCTTAATTGAGATCATAAAGTGTGAATGGGTTTCAGCTTCGCTCCCCTTAGGAAATATCGTTCTTTAGCCTCATTCTCTGTGACTGCTCGCTCCCTCTGTTAACAGGTCGTCCAGGCTGTTCCTTCACTGCCTTCTCCTCCAGACTTGTCTGCATCTGTTGACTCAATTTCGAAGAACAAATGTTTTAGAGAAACTGCGAGTATGAATAAATTAAAACGGATTATCCTTTTTCCTTATACCTCCTTGATAACTGCACAGTGAGCCAACTACAGCAAGTAAGTTGTAAATGAGTGGCACAATTAGGAAACAATCCACTCTAGTGACAGGAAACATTACTGCACTATAACTGGGATTTACTATGACTAATTGGATTTTCTACTTACATTGAGGTGACAATAAGTCATGGGATAGTGATACGCAAGTATACAGTGGCCGGTAGTATCCCATGCCCAAGGTATAAATCGGGAGTACATTAGCGGAGCTGTCATTCGTACTGAAGTGATTGATGTGAAAAGGTTTCCGACGTGATTATGGCTACACGACAGGAATGAACAGACTTTGAACGCGGAATTGTAGTTGGAGCTAGACGCATGGGACATTTCATTTCGGAAATCGTTAGGGAATTCAATATTCCGAGATCCACAATGTCAAGAGTGTGTTGAGGATACCAAATTTCAGGAGTTACCTCTCACCACGGACAACGCAGTGGCCGACGGCCTTCGCTTAATGACCGAGAGTAGTGGTGATTGCCTATAGTCGTCAATGCTAACAGACAAGAAACACTGCTTGAAATAACTACAGGAATCAATGTGGGACTTTCTACGAACATATCCGTTATGAAAGTGCGGCGAAATGTGGCGTAAGTGGGGTATGGCAGCAGACGACTGACGCGAGTGCTCTTGATAACAGCGCGACATCGCCTGCAGCTCTTCTGTTGTGATCGTGACCATATCGGTTGGACCCTAGACGACTGGAAAACCGTGGTCTGGTCAGCTGAGTACCGATTACATAAGAGCTGATGGCAGGCTTCGAGTGTGGCGCAGACCCCACGAAAGTATGGAACGAAGTTGCCAACAAGTTTACAAGGAATGTCTTGGGGCTTCTAGTCCAACTGAACCAATTATTGTCTCGAAACGGTTATGTTCCACTACTTGGAGACCGTCTGCAGTCATTCAGAGCCTTCATGTTCTCAAACAACGGCGTCGTGTCACCGGGCTACATTTGTTTGGTATTGGTTTGAAGAACAGTCTACCGAGCTGGTAGCGCAGTGAGTAGCACAGTGGACTCGTATTCGGTAGGACGACGGTTCAATCTAGCGTCCGGCCGTCCTGATTTAGGTTTTCCGTGATTTCCCTAAATCGCTCCAGGCAAATGACGGGATGGTTCCTTTGAAAGGGCACGGCCGACTTCCTTCCCCGTCCTTTCCTACTCCGATGAGACCGATGACCTCGCTGTCTGGTCGCCTCCCCCACCACAGCCCAACAGCCCAGAAGAACAGTCTGGACTGTTAGAGCGAATGATTTGGCCACCCGAATAGCCGGACGTGGGTCCCATCCAACATATTTTTCAAGAAGTCAGTTCGTGCTCTACATCCTGCACCGGCAACACTTTCGCAGTTACTGGAGGTTATAGATGCAACGTGGCTACGTATTTCTGCAGGTGACTTCCAACGACTTGTCGAGGGCGTGCCACGTCGAGATGCTGCATTACGCAGGACAAAATGAGGTACGACACGATATTAGGTGTCCCATGACTTTTGTTGCCTCAGTGCATTAGGATTTTGTACTGATCTCCAACGTAACGTTAAGACAAGTAGACTGGTTAGGTCATAACTTCGAAAGAAATTACATTTTTCGTTTTATATGCACTGCTGTGTGTAATCTCATGTATGGAAGCGCATCATAGAGTGAAGCATGAAGCCACGAAATCGAACACGCAATAAAATTTATAACACTTTATCTGCAGCCTGACGCTGTTTCATTTATTGTTACTACTATTTGTGGCTACGTTCCCACCGACACCTGTGATGGATAACGAACGAAGGTCGTCTCGTTTTTGCAACTTAATTGATCACTGAGATAAATTCATTGACCTTTTTCTATCGGACTATGGTATTTTCTTGCCCCATAGTACGCATCTGTGTTAGTGGAATAACTGTTTTGTACGTCTAACAAGAAATTACTGAGTAAGAATGCACTCAGTACAAGGAATTTTGTGTCGTTGTTGCCGTCGTTTGAATGTTTACGAAAACTCGCGCCACAGGGTTGAGAGGTGATGTCATTCCATAACGTTGACGTATTGACATATCTAAACTTTTTGGAACCAAACGCAATTTTATTTCACTGTACGTCACGCAGTCGGCTTTAAAAGATCAGTAATTTCCATTTTTGTCTCCTACAATGTTCAACAAGTGATAAGATAGCCATAAAGATAACTGATGCTCGTAATGAAATGTTTCTTAGTGACATAATTATTACACTGGTCACATAAAATTTATGACTATGTATGGCAGTCAAATGATATACTTTTCTTTACATTTATGTAGTATTCTGTGACATTTTGGCTCTGGTAAAGTGTTGTACATCAAATGATACATTACTAACAGAAATCCAAATTTGTGAAACAGAAACGTGGAAGATACTGTTATATGCCATCACATTTCCGTTGGTAATTTTTTTAAAGAGAATATTCAAGTGAGGAGCGTTTAGGTTACGTCGCTTTGTGACCTCTCGGAGGGAGAGACTGTGGTGGGAGCTTTGGCATCTCGCGGCGGTTAGCCGACCGGGCGAGGAATGCAGACAGGCTCGTGCTTCGCCACAGGATGGAGAAGACTCAGGGACAACTAAGGTGGAGGAAATGACGGATGAATGTTATATTTTCAACGAAACTATATTGCAGACCCTACAAACATGATACCGTAAAACTAAGTACACCAGAAAAACCGCAGCGACGGCACGAGCTCATTGCAGCTTTAAGGATAAGTCTCGAATAAATAGTTGAAAACTTATAACGGTTTTACTTATGACACATTATGAAATTAATGAAAACTGAGATACTGGAGCAATCTGATCATATTAAGCGTCAAATTCAAGCTGGCGGCATCTTTTAACACGACAAGAAGCTACTTTTCAAATAATGTGCGAGTGTAGAGAATTACAGACTATGATATTAAAAGTGTATATGCAGATGTCCCCATATTATAAATCCTCCACAGTTGCATGAAACACGAAGGCAGTCTGGGTTTCCTAGATCTTTGCCTGATGATCCTTAACTGAGTATTCATAATTTACTCTATGATATGCTTTGATGGGTCAATTATGTAAATGGCAATTAGTAAAATTGTATAAAATGGCCACGTAAGTGTGAATTGTGAGGAACAAAGGCTGAAAATGAAACACATTCTACTAAAAGGGAGACGGACACTCGTTCTTCAAATTGGCTGTATGTATTTACAATCTGACGTAAACATTGTCACATTGTAAAAGTCAGATGTGGGCATGATTAACGAATTTTAGTAATGACACGTTTAATACTGTGTTGATATTTTGATGTTCAGATGGCTCTCAGCTCTATGGGACTTACCATCTGAGGTCATCAGTCCCCTAGAACTTAGAACTAAATAAACTACCCTAAGGACATCACCCCATGCCCGAGGCAGGATTCAAACCTCCGACCGTAGCGGTCGCGTGGTTCCAGACTGAAGCGCCTAGAACCGTTCGGCCACTGCGGCCAGCTGCTATTTTAATTAGAGGCCACAAAATTACTGAAAACGTTTTAGCAGTATTGTAATATCATACAATGAAACGTCTCTGTTAGATTCGTTTTTATATTATTTAACTTTTATTTCGTGCTTCGCATCCAGTCATTAGTGATTTAGTTTTGTACTTCGTGTTCGTTACCATTCAGTGGTAAAGTGCTACATTAAAAACACCCAATCCTATGTACATTACCTACATTCTGTGCTTCCAATCATGGATACTTTAATTGTTCCCATATGCACATTCCATATATTCGCCTGGATCTGTTACACGATTCTAATGCTTAATAATTTAGTGATTAATTAAGTTCTTATATTAAATCTTCCCAATTTTAATTAAATTGGGTGTGGAGCCAGCAAAGTTTTGTTGCAACGGAACCTGCAGTAGACTGTAGACTTCCACATTCACTAACGTCCGCCAGTTTCTGTTTGAAAATCAAATTCCAGTTAACTACTCACCCGTTAATAACCGTTTAATATCTACGTAAAATTAGATTTGGATATGAATTATCGTCATTATAGAAGTGCCTAAAATGTATTCAGTAATGAGTGGCGTCATAGAAAATATTCAAGGGCGATCAGTAAGGTGCAGATGATCTTTTGGTTGTCATTTGCTAGTCAGTGCTGATGTTTTTGTCAAGTAGTCTGCGTGGCCTAGCAGCCAAGTGAGTTACATACTTCAACTTTCCGTTAGACATGGAATAATTTTATGAGCCTGAGCTAGGAGGGCGCACTGAATAGTAATGCTTTCAGATTATTTTTTACGTAAAACAAACTCTGTTAAAATTATATATCTTTATTCTGCATATGCAAATATTTATTTCTCAAGAAGGTTATCCTGGCGACAAACACATATCCCCCCACAAGAAACCAGTTTGTAGATACCATCACTGCAGAATGATTTAATTTGTTGAGGGAGCCACAACCTCATCTCTGCCTGCACCTGCCTGCGTCACTATCAAAATGGAGTCCTCGAAGGAGGTCTTTAAGTTTTGGAAACACTTGAGAATCGGAGAGAACCAAGTAGGGACTGTATGGAAGATGATCGATGACCGTAAACCCAAGGTGTCGGAAATTGGAAATTTGCGGTAAGGTCTTATGAGACCAAACTGCTGAGGTCATCGGTGCCTAAGCCTACACACTACTTAATCTAACTTACGCTATGGACAACACACACACCCATGGCGTCGGATTGTTGCAGATGTCACCGCGCTTGAGTGTGCTATGACATTGTCATCCTGAAGGGGAGGATACTCCACGTGTGGGTGAAGTTTCCTGCGGTTAGAAACTCAGTTACAGCACGTTATTTTCGACGCATCGACGTAGTTACGTTACACACCCCCAAGTTTTTAGCGGCAGAGGGTTGCAACTTGCATCAGCGAAGCAGGAAAGACGACCACGTAATGTGCATGATATGTAATGCCTCTACTCACATGGAGAACAAGTTACAAAATACCGAGGCGTTACTTTTCTGCACGCTCTCATGCATGCTATAACTTTTCATAAGACTTATCTCATTTGACTGTGTTTCCTGTGATTGATTTTGTACTACTTTACGAACTTTAACATTGTTTATGGGATTTGAGGTGGATGCAAACTGTAATTGTCTGCTGCAGTTGATATTTGTTTCTGTTTGCGACGGACTTTTTATTTGTTTTCACAGTTGATAATCAACTTTAGTTTACGTCACGACTGATATTGGTAAACTGTACATTTTTAACTTTGAGTGTCTACTGCTGACTGTCGTGAACTAATTTGTAGTTAGATCAAATGTTCTTGTAAGTGTTTCTCTATATGATGCTCCGCTCGCATTACATACATCAGTTATTGTTTGTAAATATTTTTATTGGAATCTGCAATTTATGTAAGGCTACACGTGTGTGAAAATTATTCAAATAAATATTTATTTGGTTCAAACTACAAAGATAAGGTTTTGTCAACATCATTATTCCTATGAGATTTATTCAGTCATTTTACTCATTTAAATACATTATTGGCTGACTCTATTTACCTAAAGAGTTAACGGTCAACTTTGTAGTAACTGTATGAGATTCAAAGCGACGGTGGATGACCAACGCCTATGATATCATAGCGAGTCAAGCTAAAAAATTTGGTCGTGCTTTGCCCATACCGATAGCGCCCAATAATACTATCTGAGCGTTCGAAACTCCGTCCACGCTATATAACTCAGAAACTCACTGTTGTCAACATGTCTCGAGTTACCGCTTTACACGCAGCAGTAGCGAGTTTTCTCAAATGCTTCAAAGTAGTTGGAACCTACTCCGTAGACCGAGTTTTACATGAACCCAGAGGATAAAGTGTGGTGGCTTAAAGTCAGGAGATTTTGTTGGAAATCTGTGGATAGGACAAGCGCTGTCCACTCACTAGTTTGGAAATAAACGCTTTAAAGTTTGTATTGCTGCTAAATATTTATGAGCAGGGCATCTGTTGTGTTAACACTACACTGAAGAGTCAAAGAAACTAGTACACCTGACTAATATCGTTTAGGGCCCCCGCGAGCACGCAAAAGTGCCACAACACGACATGGCATGAACCTGACCTATGTCTGAAGTAGTACTGGAGGGAATTAACACCATGAGTCCTGCAAGGCTGTCCATAAATCCGTAACACTACCACGGGGTGGAGATCATTTCTGAACAGCACGTTGCAAAGCATAGCAGATATGCTTAATAATGTCTGGGGAGTTTGGTGGCCAGCGGAAGTTTTTAAACTCAGAAGAGTGTTCCTGGGACCACTCTGTAGTTATTCTGTACCTGTCGGTTGTCGCATTGTCCTGCTGGAGTTGTCCAAGTCGGCTCCGAAAGCCCATATCGATAATGTTTCTTTGGATGGTTAGCACGCTGACATTTGTTGATGGCCCAACACTGAAATCTTGCAGCAATTTGCGGAAGGCTTGCACTTCTGTCACGTTGGACCATTCTCTTCAGTCGTCGTTGGTCCCATTCTTACAGGATATTTTTCCAGCCGCAGCGATGTCGGTGGTTTGATGTTTTACCGGATTCCTGATATTCACGTTACGGTGAATTTCATCGCTACCTCGCAGATGATGTTTCCCGCCGCTCGTGTGCCTACTATAACTCCACGTTCAAACTCACGTAAATCTTGATAACCTGCCATTGTAGCAGCAGTAACCGACATAACAACTGCGCAAGACACTATGTGTGTTATATAGTTGTTGCCGACCGCAGCGCCGTATTCTGCCTGTTTACATATCTCTATATTTGATTATGCATGCCCATAGCAGTTTCTTTGGTGCTTCAGTGTATATTTTGAGCAAACTGACGGTGTCACTATGAGCAGCCCTCTTTCGCCCATAGTAGTTAACACTTTTATGGAAGACTTAGTGGGAAAAGCACTTCAGTGGTGATTTTGAAACCTAACTGTTTTTAGAGATGATAATTTCGTTATACAGCCGAATGGTACAGCAACCCATATTTCAAAATCTTAACTTCCACCACCCGAGCATTTGCTTCATCACGGGAGAGGAATAAACTGGAGACCTCGCGTTTTAGATATCTTGGTTCATAGAAAAGAAGGCGGTACCAAGGTATCATCGACCACAGACGTGCGAATCCAACTATCGATGTAAGGATACTTAAGCTGGGCGCCAACACTCTGTACACACGCGCTGGATCCGATCCGTGACTTGTGGCCGTGCTTTTCCAGCGTCGCGCAGCGTAGCGCGTGGCCTGTTTCTTCGGCAGGAGGCTCTGGATGCAGAGGTGTATACATTCTACGTTTAACCTGCCCATGCTTACATGTTAGCCAGGCACGCAAGCTGCCGCGCGTTATCACCAGAAGGGGCAGGCTGCTCTACTCCCATGCACGAAAGCAACATTAAGACTATGCAGTTACCGCCCCCATGCGTAGGCTGTCGTTAACATTACAGCACAAGCAGGTGCGGTTGAAGACGTGACAAAAACTGTGACTTTGAGCATGAACTACAGATGAATGACGCCACACTGTGTTCAGCGATGAATCGCGCTTCTGCACTTCCCTGGATGAAGGTCGTCCACGTGTACAGCGGTGACTTGGCAGAGGTACCATTCACCCAAACTTTTCGAGAGGTATAGCGGTGTTGCTCTTGGCGTCATCGTGTCATTAGCCGTCGGGTATGAGTTCAGGTCACGGCTAGCAGTGACTGAGGGAACTCTGAGGGCACGACGCTATGTCACGGACATCGTGCGTCCTGTTGTGTTACCATTCACGCGACAGTGACCTGGTGTCATGTTTCAACAGGGCAGTGCTTGTTCACAGACGACACGTGTCTCTATGAACTGTCTGTGTGACGCTGAGGTACCTCGTATACAACAAGATCCTCAGATCTGTCCCCAATAGGACATATGCAGCAACCTGTGGGACGTCAACTCTATCCCACTGCTGTCATCCGGTGTATCAAGGATTAGTTCCGATAGTTATTGGATTGTTTCCCTCAAAAGACGATGCAATGGCTTCCTGACACGTGTACCAACCCAATCACTGCATGCATCTAGGCTAGGGCAGGGGGCTGGTGGTTCAACGTCATTCAGATAAAGGTGCATACCGCCGTTCTTTGTAAATTTTACACGATTTTGCAATAACTGAAATAACATCATATACCCTCTCGACTCATGAATTTCTGGGTGCTTCATTTTTATTATTAGGCATTGTATTTCCACTGTAAGTAGCCTGGTTGTATGTTGGCAGTGCTATAGACTGTGTTAATATCGCTGACAGCGCTCTGCTCGTGGTTAGGGAAGTGTATGGACATGATATTCTTAGTGGAGACTCTGTGTTGGTAGGACATGCATTGAAAAGTGAGACGGAAGGAATTGTATGAGGATAGATGTTGTTGATAATGTCTGGGCAGTTGAATTATTGACAACTATATAATTTTTGGAACTGGGTGTCACATTCAAAGGTAAAATTTTCTAAATACATTGTTTTCTCTTCAACAAAATCTTTCTTTTGCTACCCATATGCCTCCTAGTAGTTAGAGTCTATAGTAGTTAGACTGTTTTTATTTAGTTGACTGTACTTGCTGCTTGCTGTAATTGCTGTAGTTCGTGTTATGAAGATTTTCTTTGAGGTAATTGACTTATAAAAAAGTGGGATTCGTAATTGAAATGAATTTAGGTAATTAACAGAGCTAGAGGTACTTTCTTATTTCTTTAATTTCATATTTATTGGAATTTTAATACTGTTAGGATTTCTTGCAGCACAGGGCCATTCTTTTGCGTTGAGTATTGGAAGTCATGTTGTCACTGTATAGCAGTCAGATTGCGTTAGGCTAGTATATTGTTGGCAATAAATGAATAGGTTAAGCCGGAGGTGTCTTTGTTAGGGAAAATTCTGTAGGACAGTGTTTAAATGATAAAAATAATTAAAGACATTAGTTTCACCACGTAGCTCTACATACCCATGTATACTCCGCTATCCACCTTACACTGAGTGTCGCAGAATATTTCGGGTGCTGTTCCATTTGCAATCAGTCCACGGGAAGAACGAATACCAATAAGCCTCCTTATGGGTTCCCGCTTCTCTGGTTTTCCAATGACGATCATTTTACGAGAAATGCGAGTAAGTGAAATGTATATTTACTGTACTAGGAACGTACACTAGTTTAAAGTCTCCTCCTTTATCTCCTGTCCAATCCTTGATCACTGCGCCACCTCGGTCGTTAATCTGCTAAGAGCCAGACGGGACTGGAAGTGGAAATGCCGTGTGGCTAGGGCTTCCCGTCGAGTAGACCGTTCGCCTGGTGCAAGTCTATCGAGTTGACGCCACTTTGGAAACTTGCGTGTCGATGGGGATGAAATGATGATGATAAGGACAACACAACACCCAGTCCCTGAGCGGAGAAATAAATTCTCCGACCCAGCCGGGAATCGAACCCGGGCCGTTAGGTATGACATTCTGTCGCGCTGACTACTCAGATACCAGGGGCGGACGCTAGATGGGACTGCAGAGCAAGAAACCGTAACACGTCTGGGAGTGGGATGTCTTTGAGCGAGGAACTATCTTTCTGTGAAGAGGATTTACGTGTCACTCCATGTGAGGTAGTAAATGCCAAGTCCTGCCATTCTTGGTGATTGTGTACACCCCCGTAATGATGCAATGGATGGTTATTTCTGTGGCAAAGCAGCATAGGCCTAGTCTCATCATTGGGTATTGATAAAAATAGTCTAGTCAGCCTACTGGGTAGCCAGTTCGACGTCATCCCAGTAGAGCATGTTTGGAATGTTGGTCAAATGTGAGTTGCTGTTCGCGATCCACATTCCCTGATCCCTAATTTACTGAAAGCTAATTTGTAACAGGGGTGCCATTTACTTGTTATGGAACTCGTCAGCCCCATCATTAACGACATCATACGTATCCGACCTCGTGGATAACGTCGGATGCACCTTCAGGCTGTTCGCCCACAATGCTGTTGCATGTATGTAAGTCGTAACACTAGAAAAATATACCGAAATGCAGGAGGACTTGTGGGCGATCTGTTCTTGGTCCCGAACTGGCAGCTGATCTTCAGCATAGACACAGGTAAGGTATTGGGCTTAAACAGGCGGAAAGGCCCGTTATTGTATGACTGCATCACTGCCGAACAACCGCTGGATGCGAGCCCATTTATTAAATGTTTGGAAGAGTGCATACGGACCGATTTAAAGTGTAACGACCACAAGTAACTAACCGAAGGGAAGGCATATGACAGAGTGATATTCATTGGAAAACGCCTCAGGAAGAATCGTCCAGCTACGAAGGAGCTACCTTACAAAATCCTCATTCGACAGATATTTGAGTATTGCTCGACTGTCTGGGACTCTTACCAGGTGATATCGATAAAGAAAAAGAGAAGTTACAAGAAATAACTGCTAGTAACACATCGCCAGTGGTGTACGCTACAAGACAAACCCACGGCATGGTTTCCTATTAAAGTACCGAGTGCGTGCGTTCCTAGAAGATGTAACTACACTACTGGCCATTAAAATTGCTACACCAAGAAGAAATGAAGATGATAAACGGGTATTCATTGGAAAGATATACTATACTAGAACTGACATGTGATTACATTTTCACGCAATTTGGGTGCATAGATCCTGAGAAATGTATACCCAGAACAACTACATCTGGCCGTAATAACGGCCTTGATACGCCTGGGCATTGAGTCAAGGAGAGCTTGGATGGCGTGTACAGGTACAGCTGCCCATGCAGCTTTAACACGATACTACAGTTCATCAAGAGTAGCGATTGGCGTATTGTGACGAGCCAGTTGCTCGGCCACGATTCACCAGATGTTTCCATTTGGTGAGAGATCTGGAGAATGTGCTGGCCAGGGCAGCAGTCGAACATTTTCTATATCCAGAAAGGCCCCTACAGGTCCTACAATATGCGGTCGTGCATTATCCTGCTGAAATGTAGGATTTCGCTGGGATCGAATGAAGGGTAGAGCCACGGGTCGTAACACCTCTGAAATGTAACGTCCACTGTTCAAAGTGCCGTCAATGCGAACAAGAGGTGACCGAGACGTATGACCAATGGCACCCCATACCATCACGCAGGGTGATAAGCCAGTATGGCGATGACGAATACACGCTTCCAATGTGCGTTCACCTCGATGTCGCCAAACACGGATGCGACCATCATGATGCTGTAAACAGATCCTGGATTCGCCCGAAAAAATGACGTTTCGCCATTCGTGCACCTAGGTTCGTCGTTGAGTACACCATCGCAGGCGCTCCTGTCTGTGATGCAGCGTCAAGGGTAATCGCAGCCATGGTCTCCGAGCTGATAGTCCATGCTGCTGCAAACGTCGTCGAACTGTTCGTGCAGATGGTTGTTGTCTTGCAAACGTCCCCATCTGTTGACTCAGGGATCGAGACGTGGCTGCACGATCCGTTACAGCCACGCGGATACGATGCCTGTCATCTCGGCTGCTAGTGATACGAGGCCCTTGGGATCCAGCACGGCGTTCCGTATTACCCTACTGAACCCACCGATTCCATATTCTGCTAACAGTCATTGGATATCGACCAACGCGAGCAGCATTGTCGCGGTACGATAAACCGCAATCGCGATAGGCTACAATCCGACCTTTATCAAAGTCGGAAACGTGATGGTACGCATTTCTCCTCCTTACACGAGGCATCACAACAACCTTTCACCAGGCAACGCCGGTCAACTGCTGTTTGTGTATGAGAAATTGGTTGGAAACTTTGCTCATGTCAGCATGTTGTAGGTGTCGGCACCGGCGCCAACCTTGTGTGAATGCTCTGAAAAGCTAATCATTTGCGTATCAGAGCATCTTCTTCCTGTCGGTTACATTTCGCGTCTGTAGCACGTCATCTTCGTGGTGTAGCAATTTTAATGGCCAGTAGTGTATTAAATCGCTTCTATCTACGTGAACATTGCAAAAATATTGTGAAGGGGATCTTAGATTACACTGAGCCTTACCAACAAACGTCCTTCCCGCACACCATTCCCGACTGTAATAGTAAAGGGTGACAGTGGTGCACACGGTACCTTTCGCCGCTCACTGACATGTGTTTTGCAGAGCACAAACGTGGATGTATATCTGGTCTTTTTAAGTATCCGAACGTCCCTACTGAGCTCGATCTCTCATTCTTGAGAAGAGTTTTAGTTTTCTACTAAGATTTATTTCTGTGAAGAAATTTAGGTTGTTGGAAGGGTTTGATTTTCAATAAGAATTATAGTTTCTATTAACCTTCTAATTTCCAAGAAGAGTTTTATGTTATAAGAAGAATTAAATTCCTTTAATGGCGGAGAAGTCATTTCTCTCACTTTGTTTCCTACACCAGATAACTGAGTGTCGTCTAATCCTATTTTGACATACAATCTCTCCGGTAAGTGAGTGGCAAAAGAACAAACTTGGAGAGAAAATGTAGATAGTGGTAACTGCCAGCCTAGCAGCAGCGGCAACAACAACACAACAATCCCATACCCAACGACATGTTACTCAGTAGTTTCTTACAAAACCTACCAAAAAGTTGTATTATTTATTGCTCTTTTCATGGCTCCCAATGATTTTCTTTGGATAAATACTGTAAAGTTGCACAGTATTTCGAACTCCGCATGTAACACTAGGCAAGCAACGTCATATTACATGAAAGAAGATGACTGTGCTTAACACTTTCCTTCCCACGCCCCCCTCTCCACCTCCACGAGTGCAATGCACAATATGTCCATAATACAACCCTACGAAACTATAGGCAAAGTCCTTCTTTCCCACGTTGTTTTACTCGTGCGTCACATTGGCTTCAGTGCCAGACTGGGACTCTTACCAGGTGATATCAACCCCTCTACCTTGGCTGTCTGCTCTCAGTAGCATCAGCCCACCACATCTGAGACGACAAGAAGGAGTGGCCCGCGAACGGGAAAAGACTAATAACGAAAAGCTTCCTCAAAGGCTACCCGCCCAGAAAATACTGCTCAATCAACCCTGCACGCGACTCAAATCAAGAAAATCATTCTGGACAGCTCGAGAACCAGAGCCATTCAAGACTGAAGATGTGTGGAAGGAGAAATGGAAAAACGGCACCAGCATACTTCGCCGTGGCCTCGAAGACCCTACATGCATATCAGGCTTCTTACTACCTAGAAGAACCTGGTGTGTGCTCAACAGAATCCGATGTGGACATGGAAGAACTAAGGCCTTTACGTACAAATTGGGACTCTCAGACTCCCCGATGTGCGACTGTGGATCAGCAGAACAGTCTGTTGAACACATTGTAGAGGAATGTTCCCTTAGATGTTTTAGTGGAGGCTGGAACGACATAATCAACGCCTCGCCAGCAGCACTGGATTGGGCAGACTCTCTGGATATCAGTTTGTGATATAATTAGTAACCATAACTCTTGTACATTCCTTTGGTTAATTATAATTTCTGCACTTTGCTGATTTTTGGTAGATTGGTATTGATAACGCTGCGTCTCATCACATCTGGTGATTTTTTTTCGAGAAAAGAATTTAACTCAATTCGCAGCAGCCGTCAACGCATCCTGGTTTTTGTTGTTTTTGTTCAGGATTCAAAACATGAGCGACGAATTTTGCGAACACTTTTGTCTACTTTCAAAACATTATGAAGAATGTGTCTCGAACACTTGATTTAGAGACGTACAGTTCGTTGTCAATTGCAATTTGTGCCCCAACAATAAAAAATTTGTGGTAATATCTTATGCGACCAAACTGCTTAGATCATCGGTCCCTAAGCTTACACACTACTTAATCTAACTTAAAACTATCTTACGCTATGGACAACACAAACACCCATGCCCGAGGGAGGACTCGAACCTCCGACGGGAGGAGCGGCGCGGACCGTGACAATACGCTCTAGACCGCGCGGCAACCCCGCGCTGTGCCACAACAGTGAGACGCTACGGCCGCACATGCATTACCTGCTCACAATAGACTGATGGAATGCATATGCGTTGTTTACAGTTGTTAGTCTTAGCTGCCACCGTGATTACAACGATGACTTCGCTTATACGGCAAGAATAAAATTAGTCTCGGAACTTTTAAGACGCGGGATGTATAGTCCACACGCCGAAAATACACCCCTGTCGGTTGATGTGGGCTTGGCGTGCCTGCTTCACGCATCTGCCACAGCGTATCAGGTAACTCGATTTTGCGTACGTCTTTGTGGCAATGCCCAGTATGGATGGCAGATACATAGACGACTGTCGCGTTTAGTCACATACTAGGCGGAGTCAAATGAAGACCTTAAAAGTGCAATTAAAAATCTAAATTTGTTACCACTGTTCTGTAAGTTGTCACTGATGTTACCAATGATGTAAGGAATACCGTACATGTTGCAGCATACTACAGACAAGCGAAACGCGCCACAAAACCTGTTTAAAATGGCTGCCCCACTTGCGACAAGCGCCAAGAGAGAACAGCGTTCTGTCATTTTCTGACCATTGAAGATACAGAACCTATTGAAATCCATCGGCGAATGAAGCCCTAGTGTGGTGAATTATGTCTATCACTGCAGTAAGTGTATAGAAGGAGTAGAAAGTTCGGAAAGTCGTTACTTCCGTACAGACGCTCAGCGCCTGGGTCAGGCACACCGCATTACAACAGAGTACACTGCAGCAGTTGAAGCCAATGTGACAGAAAATTGCCGTACGATGGCTGAAGAAACAGCCGCGAATCTGATCACTAGACATGACTCAGTGCATTACATCATTCATTAAGTGCTCAAGTTTCTCAAAGTGTCTACAAGTTGGGTGCCACAGGAAATCACTCCAGAAATGAAAAAGCGACTCGTTGACGTCTGTGAAGAACTTTGCGACGCTCTGAAGCAGAAAGTGATGGCCGCGAGTGAATACCACATGTTTGGGCCATTCAGGTAGGCGATTGGAGGAAAGAAGTTTTTCCGATGAAGCAAAGAGGTACAACAGATTGTGCACGAGTGGCTGAGTATATA
The DNA here is from genome assembly GCF_023864275.1 of Schistocerca cancellata. NCBI lineage: Eukaryota > Metazoa > Arthropoda > Insecta > Orthoptera > Acrididae > Schistocerca > Schistocerca cancellata. The sequence continues at coordinate 577,055,678 of NC_064629.1, forward strand.
TACACTGAAGAGCCAAAGAAACTGGTACACCTTCCTAATTTCGTGTAGGGCCCCCCGAGCACGCAGAAGCGGTTCTAGGCTTTACAGTCTGGAACTGCGCGACCGCTAAGGTTGCAGTCTCGAATCCTGCCTCGGTCATGGATGTGTGTGATGTCCTTAGGTTAGTTAGGTTTAAGTAGTTCTAATTCTAGGGGACTGATGACCTCAGAAGTTAAGTCCCATAGTGCTCAGAGCCATTTGAACCATTTTGAAGTGCTGCAACACGACATGACCTGGACTCGACAAATGTGTGAAGTACTACTGGAGGGAGCTAGCGCCATGAATCCTGCAGGGCTGTCCATAAATCCGTAAGAGTACGAGGGGTTGAGATCTCTTATGAACAGCACGTTGCAAGGCATCCAACATATGCTCAATAATGTTAATGTCTGGCGCGTTTGGTGGCCAGAGGAAGTGTTTAAACTCATAAGAGTGCTCTTGGAGCCACTCTGTAGCAATTCTGAACGTGTGTGGTGCCGCGTTGTCCTGCTGGAATTGCCCAAGTCCGTCGGAATGCACAATAGATATGAAATGATCAGACAGGATGCTTACGTACGTGTCACCTGTCAGAGTCATATCTAGACGTGTCAGGGGTCCCATCTCACTTCAACTGCACACGCCCCACACCATCACGGAGCCTCTACCAACTTGAACAGTCCCCTGCTGACATGCAGGGTTCATTGATTCATGAGGTTGTCTCCATACTCGCACTTGTCCGCTCGATACAATTTGAAACGAGGCTCGTCCGACCAGGCAACATGTTTCCAGTCATTAACAGTGTATTGTTGGCCTACGGCTTTGCCGCAGTGACAACATCGGTTCCCGTCAGATCATCGAAGTTAAACGCTGCCGGGTTGAGCTAGCACTTCGATGGGTAACCATCCGGTCTGCCGAGCGCTATTGGCAAGCGGGGTCACTCAGTCCCTGTGAGGCAAACTGAAGAGCTACTTGATCGAGAAGTAGCGGCTCCGGTCCCATAATTTGACAAACGGCAGGGCGAGCCGTGTGATGACCACATGCCCCCCCCTCCCCCCATACCCGCATCCAGTGACGCCTGTGGGCTGAGGATGACTCGGCGGCCGGTAAATACCATTGGGCTTTCATGGCCTATTTGGACGGAGTTTAACAGTGTATTGTCGGTGTTGTCGGGCCCAACCGGGGAGTTAAGCTGTGTGTCGTGCAGTTATCAAGGGTACATTAGCAGGCCTTCTGCTCCGAAAGGCCATATCGATGATATTTCGTTGAATAGTTCGCACGCTGACACTTGATCATGGCTGAGCACTGAAATCTGCAGCAATCTGCGTAAGGGTTGCACTTCTGTCACCTTGAACGATTCTCTTCAGTCTTCGTTGGTCCCCTTCTTGCTGGATCTTTTTCCGGCCACAGCGATGTCGGAGATTTGATGTTTTACCTGATTCCTGATATTCTCGGCATTGTCGTGAAATTGTACGTTAAAATCCCCATTTGATCGCTACTTCGCAGATCCTGTGTCGCATCACTTGTGCGTCGATTATAAAATCACGTTCAGAGTCACTTAAATCTTAATAACCTGCAATTGTAGCAGCAGTAACCATTCTAACAACTGCACCAGGCTCTAGTTGTCTTATGTAGGCGTTGCCGAACGCAGAGCCGTAGTCCGCCTGTTTACGTATCTCTGTATTTGAATACATCTGGCACACCAGTTTCTTGGCGCCCTAGTGTATATAATCCGTGCACTTATTGCGCGCTGGAGAAAGTGTGTTGAACGACAGCGAGACTTTCCCAAAAAATGATACACCTATGTTGCCCTTCTTCAATTAAACAAATTGTAAACGTATTTAAGAACGTCATTTCACTTACCCTCGTAGTTGTGGTACCGCCAGTAACCTTTTACTCTGCGCAGCTGAAAGCTACAAACTTTGCTACTAGGTGTGAGGGTCCTTCTTTCGCTCTACGAAGTATAGTAAAGCAAAGTTTTGTTTAACTTTCTTGTTGAGTGCCGTTAAAATTTTTTCTGTTGACGTTATTCTTGCTCTGCTATTTTGGTCAGTGGAAACACATTCAAATTTAGTAACACACTTTTTTTTCGGGAGACGTATTTTTACGTTTTATTAATGCCATATTCTTTGTTGCTCACTTCTGTAAAGATTTATATCATTCGATGTATGACTATTCGAGTTGTCATCATTTCTGTGATGTTTCACGGGTTTATGAAATGAAGCGTATATCACAATATGATTCCATCTCGATATCGTCTTTTGGTGGTTAGAAGGCAAAGTACTTCGAACAGTTGTTTGCCGCTCAATTTTTAAGTCTATAAAGCTACTTCTCAGCGAAAACATTTGCTTACTCTATCTCCTCGTGCGACAATGAGACTGTATTCTCTTGTATCGCAACAGCGTTCCGAGCCGAGCCGGTGGGAAATTTGGTGTGCGCGACGTGAGGGAGTCGGCGGGTACGTATGACTGGAGGGTAATCCATTTGGCGACAGCGGGGGCGGCGGTTTTTGCCGCGGCTGGAGCGGCGCCAGGCGCCAGGCGGCGAGCTGCCTGTTTGCTGTTTGCCCTCTCTGCTCCCTGCTCGCTGTTTGTCTCCGGCGGCCTTGCTGGACCGCTGCGCCATATTTTACTGGCCTCCTCAATAAAGGGGCTGAAGGCAGCATTTCTAGTCTCACTCTCAAAGTCAGCGTCACCGTTTATTCCTCGCCTCGTGTCACCTTTCGGCACGCAGTGCCAAGAAAGGTCCTCGTTTGCTTTCACTGTGCGCGAGCCATCCGCAAAGAAAAAAATGTGATCCATCAACTTTTCCCAGCGTAATTCGTGATGAAATAGTTCACAGGTGGATTGGTTCAAATGGCTCTGAACACTATGCGACTTAACTTCTGAGGTCATCAGTCGCCTAGACCTTATAACTAATTAAACCTAACTAATCTAAAGACATCACACGCGTCCATGCCCGAGGCAGGATTCGAACCTGCGACCGTAGCGGTCTCGCGGTTCCAGACTGAAGCGCCTAGAACCACTCGGCCACCACGGCCGTCGTTGTTGATAGTGACAGATCACTGATAGGAAAAGAGTGAAAGAGACAGTGCCACGGCGTTAGGGCGCGGAGGGATTAAAGAGAAAGAAAAAGTGGAAGTGAGGGAGAGCCAGTGATAATGAGGACAGAGTATATACCTATGAAAACGAGGAAGAGAGCGATAGTGGCAGTGCGAAGATAGAGGAGGAAGGAAGGGAGGAAGGAAGGAAGGAAGGAAGGAAGGAAGGAAGGAAAGAATGAGATGGTAGCCTAATAGAGAGCAAGAGGGAGACAGAGACAGTGAGAAGAGATTATAGTAGGACAGAACTGTGGTTATGGCCCATGAGACAATGAGAGAGACACACACACAAAGATATAATGACAATGAGTTTGGCTGAAGAAGTGGGTGAGGAATATCAATGGAAAATGGATGGGTATGAGCGACTGACAGCGATGGACTAGTGGGTCTGAGTGAGTTACAGTATGGGGAGCTTGTGGGAGTTCGAGGTGAGTTGCATGTTAAGAAGGATATGTTCGCATGCCAAAATATTTGGTAAAATTTTGAAAGGTGCTGAGGTAGGTAGAATGAGGCAGCTGGTACCACATTTTTCATTCAGAGGAACATAATCGCATTCTTTGGCATTCTTTGTCCTCTGATAGGAAAATTTTTCCGCTGCTTCTTTAATGGCAGAATTTCAGATGATAGACATCTATGTCAGAACCTTAGTACGGTCATAATCCATTCCGTGTAATTTTGATAGACAATGTCGCGTGGCTACCGACTTCTTCGGCTGCCGCTGTCTAAGGCACCGGTGGTGTTTTCGGCAACGATATTCCACAGAACGCACTGCATGCACTATGTACGTCATGCCACACTGGTAAGGGGTCTGATTGACACCGAAATTCCGTAGAGTTATGAACAAACGGAAACAGGAGGGAACCTGATAAGCATGTGACCACTGCATTTATTCCATATTGTGGACCGTTATCCGGAAAGATAGGTCGTCTTCTTCAGAAATGCCAAGTAACGACTGTCTTCCACCCACCATCTAAGACACGGGCACTGTTTGGTATTGTCAAGGACGACCTTGTACTGCTGGAGCCTGGGGTCTATAAAATCCCCTGCCAATGTGGCATGATGAATATCGGGCATGCTGCGCGTACTGTGAAAGATCGTTGCCGAGAACACCAACTGCACCATGATTGAAGCAGCCTAAGACATCGGCAGTTGCAGAACACTGCTTATCGGAACCTCACGGTCCAGTCGGATTAATGTGAGCACCCCCCATGTTCTACGTCAAAGTGCAATAACCACTAACAGACGGCAGGCGGCAGCACTAGCACTGAAGGGTATATGTGTCTAGGGGGCACGGAACACTGCAGGGTAAAGGAACGATTTATCTGACGTCCAAAAGATAAGTGTGGAAGCATTTCTGAAACGGCTAAGTCTATAAACTGTTCGCGTGCCGCAGTGGTTAATGTATACCGTGCATGGAAAAATGGCGCTATCCAAACTCGGCGGCGAGGTAACTGTGGTGCACCACGGGCCATAGGTGACAAGGGTGAACGACGGCAGCAGAGATGTTTACTGACGAATAGACGTGCGACTACTGAGCAACTGACAGCCCAGATGAACCGAGGAACTACTAATAGCGTCTCCTCAACGGCTGTTCAGCGAACGTTGCTGTTTATGTGCCTCCGCAGCAGGCACCCAGCTCATGCATCCATGCTGACTGTTGTTCATCGGCTACGATGACTGGATTTTGCACGCCGGTATAGCAACAAGACGTCTTCTGAATGGCGATAGGTGGCCTTTCCAGATGAATGTTCTATGCTCCAGAGGACAGATGGCCGTTGGAGTGTGCATGAAACACCTGAAAATAAATACCCCACATGCTTTATGGCGTGGATAATGTTTTTGTGGCATTCCGTGGGTGATCTCGTCATTCTGGAAGGCACAATGGATCAGCACAAGTATGCATCAATCCTTTGGTATCATGTCGGCCCCTACATGCAGTTTGTTTACCCTCGGCACGATGGCATCTACCAGGAGGACAAGACAACATGGGTTGGGTTGGGTTGTTTGGGGAAGAATACCAGACAACGAGGTCATCGGTCTCATCGGATTGGGGAATGACGGGGAAGGAAATCGGCCGCGCCCTTTCAAAGGAACCATTTCCGCATTTTCCTGGAGCGATTTAGGGAAATCACGGAAAACCTAAATCGGGATGGCCGGACGCGGGATTGAACCGTCGTCCTTCCGAATGCGAGTCCAGTGTGCTAGCCACTGCGCCACCTCGCTCGGTATAAGACATGTCACACAGCTTGCAGTGTACGTTCGTAGTTGGAAGAGCACCAGTATGAGTTAACCGCACGCCCGTGGTCACCAAACTCCCCGGATTTAAACCTAATAAAGGATGTATTGGACCATCACGATCGGGCTGTTCTTGCCGTGGATCCTCAGCCGAGAAACTTAGCGCAGCTGGCCACGTCACTGGAGCCGGCATGGGTCTGCGTCCCTGCGAGTACTTTCTGTTATCTCACTGACTATGTTCCTGCACGTCTCGCAGAGGTCTGCGCTGCTACAGGTGGTTATTCACAAATGGTCACATTAATCTGACTAGGCAGGGTATACACTGGGGATTTCGACCATACTATGGTTCTTACACAGACGTCTATTATTTCAGACTGTGACATTAAACAGCCTATGGATATTCGGGTAAGAGAACAGCTGATCAATCAAGATTGTGGCTATAACCTTAGTAGGCCTGGGAACCTCCAATTACGTTAAGAAGAGGAAGGAAAGATTCTACAATGAACTGATTTCGGGAGCAGGTGGAGCTACAGCAGAGACGCTGGCGGCAACCTCACCTGAAGCCGGAGCGATGGGTCGGCTATCCATCGCTCCCCTTTTCCAAAATGACTCCTGTCGGAGGGGGAAGACGTGCTGGAGCCTGTGTGCTGACCGCTGAGAGAGCGTCAGCTCGAAGGGAGGGGTTGAAGGGGTCAATGCCTTGCACCAGCTCCTACGCAATCAGTTCATCAGCGCACCTGATGTCGGCAGTGTGGTCGCTTGTCGAAATATTGTGTTCGTTGGACACTGACTTCCGGTCTTCATCGTAAAATGTTTGTCAGAAAAGTCATTGATTTCTGCAATGAGGATGAATGCGCTTGGAGCCTAATTATGCGCTTTTTAAAGTACATATAGCACACATATTTGAGCACATATTTAACCTGCATCTCCAGTGAATTTCACCGTGCAGTTTCGATTTCCAAGAGCTCAGTGTTTATGACGTCATATCTACTCAGCTATGTATTGTACAATGACGTAATTTTACAGGTACATTTAGCGACATATTTTGATACTGTCGGTGAATATAGTTAGTAGCAAAGAAGTAATAAAATTAAACGGCATGCATTATGCGGCTGTCTTTCACGCATCTCAGTGTTTATCAGCTCTTATTTCCTGAAATATGTGTCTTACAATGATATACATTCAGATACATTCACTGGTATTATGAACACTGTCTGGGAAGTGTGTCGGAAGTACAGTTAGTAGTAAGGAAGTAATAAAGTAAAGCGTCATGCGCGATGGGACTGTTTTACTGCATGAACAGCTTTCTTCTTTCATCATTTTGTGGGTGTTGTCAATGAGAAAAAATTTCGTAAGGATTTCAGAGTGCGTGTAAAGCTCACTAAATGCTCTCATTCTCAAATACTGGATGAATAAAGTTTGGGCCGGCCGCGGTGGGCGTGCGGTTCTAGGCGCTCCAGTCCGGAGCCGCGCTACTGCTACGGTCGCAGGTTCAAATCCTGCCTCGGGCATGGGTGTGTGTGATGTCGTTAGGTTAGTTAGGTTTAAGTAGTTCTAAGTTCTACGGGACTGATGACCACAGCAGTTGAGTCCCATAGTGCTCAGAGCCATTTTTTTGAATAAAGTTTGGGCATTAGTGCGTCGTGGGCTACACTTCTTTTTCATCCCCACTACAAATTCCTTTCACAGGTAGGTGGTTGTTGTGCCCACAGCGATTCCTTCCAGACAGTGACTGGTATGTCTGCCAAGTTTGAAACTGGTCCAGTTGTTCAGGAGGAGATACGGAACTCACATACATAAATACATACGTACTTCGATTTTTATCTAATGCATGGATTTTGAACAGGGAATGTGGCAGGTAGACTCGTGAGGCAATACACTATAACAGGCAAATGAGCAAGAACTCTTTGCTACCAGCAGTTGTGTGATAATTTAATCGCGCCACTGGAGAATGTAATGCCTGCAGGCAGAAAACGACTGTCGTTTATACACGATGGGGCACCATACCATCCTTTGTGTCTACATGTGCAAGGTTCGTCTCTGCGTAACAGTGTAATGGTTATTAATGGGTCAATGGTTATCTGGAGTGTGGTTCAAAAATGGTTCAAATGGCTCTGAGCACTATGGGACTTAACTTCTGAGGTTATTAGTCCTATAGAACATAGAACTACTTAAACCTAACTAACCTAAGGACATCACACACATCCATGCGCGAGGCAGGATTCGGACCTGCGACCATAGCGGTCAGGCGGTTCCAGAAGGTAGCACATAGAACCGTTCGGCCACCCCGGCCGGTGGCAGCAATTCCTTTCGGGATAGAAACCATTTGTCACAGACTGACATTTATTTCTGATCCCTATAGATGTTTTTTAATGTTTGTGCACTGCTATTCTCCAGCTCCGTTACATGGTGGCTAGTGGTGAACTATCCCTTGTAGACACATTGAACAGTCTGTTTTGATACTCCACAAATTGGGTAATTTCGTGCATGGTGTGGTCACGGGAACGTCTAAACCTGACAGCTACTTTCTGCTATTAAGTCACGTCTCCACGTCGATGATGATGTTTGGTTTGTGGGACGCTCGACTGCACAGTTATCAGCGCCTGTACAAATTCCGAGACTTTGCTCAGTCCAATCTCGCCACTTTCATGAATGATGATGAAATGATGAGCTCAACACAAACACCCAGTCATCTCCAGGCAGGTTAAAATCCCTGACCACGATGGGAATCGAACCCGGGACCCCGTGCTCGGGGAGCGAGAACACGACCACGAGACCACGAGCTGCGGACGTCTCCATGTCGACCCACAGTTTGGCACCTCCGCTGCTATGAATTACTTCGTCAAGGGTAGAATCAGCAGTTCTACACAATCTACAGCGCTCAGTACTGACCAGTGTGCTGTTTTAAGAGAGAGATTAACATTTTGAGCGGTGAGCTTTTTTCCTGATCTTCATGCATACTGTTGTCTACAGCAGAAAGGCTTTTCTGGAAACGCATGTTGAAAAAAAGTTGTTCAAGGCGTGTATGCGCAACTCGAGAAGGTGATTCTGTCAAAACATTATCGAACGTAGTGAAATAGGAATTACAAGAAAATTCACGCGTATTTTGTGTTACGTCCGTATTCCTAGATTTCATTAGTCCTTAAGTGGATTCCTTATTGATTACCTTATGCAAAATCTTCACATTCTGTGATGTGCTTGTAATGAAATTGTGTCTTGATTGAAATTATAGTGGATTCGATGCTGGGAAACTTAGTTTAACTTTTCTTGTTATGATGAACTCTCCGCATCCCAAATTAGCTTACCTTGTAGAGCTAGAAACACAAAACAATCTTAACTAATTACTCTTCAGATTAACTTAAGTTAACGTGCATCAGCGCAGAGAAAATGTAATAGGTTCCCGAAAGCTTATTGAGCTGACTTCGCAATCCGCCGGATATTCTGATCACTTGTTCTAGTTTTACAACCCTACTCTACAAACTACAGCGAAGTGCACGCAGAGGATAAACCCCATTGTAGCCCATACTATGCTTTCTGTTCCATTTTCGTGTGGAGCATGGGAAAGTGACTGCTTACATGCCTCTGTGCAAGCTGCAGTTAAAAGATCCAAACAAGACCAGCGCGTTTCGTTACAGGTTCATTTAGTAAGGGTGAAAGCTTCACGGATATGCTCAGAAAATCCCACTAACAGATGCTGCAAGACGAGCGCTCTGCATCACAGAATGTTCTACTGTTAAAGCTCCGAGAACGTACGTCCCTAGCAGATATATTAACTGCTTTATCTAATCGTATTGGTGATGTTGCTATTTTAATTTCTATTGCTTGAATATTAAATTTTGGTGGTTGGAATTATATTTATTATTATGACTTTATTTCGAGTTTTTTTTAAATAAAGCTTATTACTATGTTAATTGTTCTAGCTGCTATAACTAATGCTATATGTTAATCAGCATAACTGTAACGCTCTCTCAACAGTTAAATAAACAGTGACCTGTGAATATTAAAAATTTCACTGCGAAATGAATATCCTATTATATTTCGGGTGTGCAGCCGGTCTTCGTTTCCTATCGCTCACGGTATTTCAAATGGGCACCTGTGACACATACACTCCTGGAAATTGAAATAAGAACACCGTGAATTCATTGTCCCAGGAAGGGGAAACTTTATTGACACATTCCTGGGGTCAGATACATCACATGATCACACTGACAGAACCACAGGCACATAGACACAGGCAACAGAGCATGCACAATGTCGGCACTAGTACAGTGTATATCCACCTTTCGCAGCAATGCAGGCTGCTATTCTCCCATGGAGACGATCGTAGAGATGCTGGATGTAGTCCTGTGGAACGGCTTGCCATGCCATTTCCACCTGGCGCCTCAGTTGGACCAGCGTTCGTGCTGGACGTGCAGACCGTGTGAGACGACGCTTCATCCAGTCCCAAACATGCTCAATGGGGGACAGATCCGGAGATCTTGCTGGCCAGGGTAGTTGACTTACACCTTCTAGAGCACGTTGGGTGGCACGGGATACATGCGGACGTGCATTGTCCTGTTGGAACAGCAAGTTCCCTTGCCGGTCTAGGAATGTTAGAACGATGGGTTCGATGACGGTTTGGATGTACCGTGCACTATTCAGTGTCCCCTCGACGATCACCAGTGGTGTACGGCCAGTGTAGGAGATCGCTCCCCACACCATGATGCCGGGTGTTGGCCCTGTGTGCCTCGGTCGTATGCAGTCCTGATTGTGGCGCTCACCTGCACGGCGCCAAACACGCATACGACCATCATTGGCACCAAGGCAGAAGCGACTCTCATCGCTGAAGACGACACGTCTCCATTCGTCCCTTCATTCACGCCTGTCGCGACACCACTGGAGGCGGGCTGCACGATGTTGGGGCGTGAGCGGAAGACGGCCTAACGGTGTGCGGGACCGTAGCCCAGCTTCATGGAGACGGTTGCGAATGGTCCTCGCCGATACCCCAGGAGCAACAGTGTCCCTAATTTGCTGGGAAGTGGCGGTGCGGTCCCCTACGGCACTGCGTAGGATCCTACGGTCTTGGCGTGCATCCGTGCGTCGCTGCGGTCCGGTCCCAGGTCGACGGGCACGTGCACCTTCCGCCGACCACTGGCGACAACATCGATGTACTGTGGAGACCTCACGCCCCACGTGTTGAGCAATTCGGCGGTACGTCCACCCGGCCTCCCGCATGCCCACTATACGCCCTCGCTCAAAGTCCGTCAACTGCACATACGGTTCACGTCCACGCTGTCGCGGCATGCTACCAGTGTTAAAGACTGCGATGGAGCTCCGTATGCCACGGCAAACTGGCTGACACTGACGGCGGCGGTGCACAAATGCTGCGCAGCTAGCGCCATTCGACGGCCAACACCGCGGTTCCTGGTGTGTCCGCTGTGCCGTGCGTGTGATCATTGCTTGTACAGCCCTCTCACAGTGTCCGGAGCAAGTATGGTGGGTCTGACACACCGGTGTCAATGTGTTCTTTTTTCCATTTCCAGGAGTGTATTTCGGTAAGCCTGTCCTCGGTTTGCGTTGCCGAAGGTGAAACTATGATCCCTACAAATATTATCGTGCCAATTATGAGTCCATCTCCTTACAACTAAAGTGATGCGCTATTAGAAAAATTATACTACTTATACCACATCCTGCTGCTGTGAATTCCTGCAACGAGTAATGGTCGATCTTAGACGACAAGTAATGATCGGTATACAATGGTGAATACAGCAGACGTTCGGGTATTGGCTTGCAAGGTACCGCCGACCACGGAGAAGAGAAAGGCAGTTGCTTATCAAGAAACATAAGGAGGTGACAAAGGCGTGTTCATTCTAGACCTCGTACAGCCTGAAATATTCATTTTCTGTCATTGCTACTGAACACAATGTACTCAGTTTATGGTCCTTTACTGTCCTTATAATTTTTCCTGTTTGGGACAATTTGTAGTTCCCCTCTTCGTAATACCAACGGATTGTTTTATGGCGTATGAATAACAACTGGTACCATAATGTGGAAAGCGTCTTCGTGTGATATCTCCCGTGGCCCTGTGTAAATGAACATGAATCTTTGCGTTTGGGCCAGGTTTTGAGTTCTTTGTTGCGGGTGAAGCTGGTGTTAGTCATCGGCCTTCTCTTCTCTGTTGACGGAGTGGCAGTCGCCCGCTGGTAATCGGATAGAAAGCCGTTCCATCTAATCCCATTTACAGGCTACAGTCACGCCTCTTAATGCTCCGTCCGCCAGCCGCTCTTCAGCTATGAATGACACTCGACTCGTTACTTACGATACGCCAGGCTTGCTACCTTGATAATCTTTGCGTAGAGCATATAATTTACGGAAAGAAAGCGTATTTCTCTGAAGAATAATCCTTAACAACTTCTAATATCAGCTCATACAGCTGAACGCGATAACAAGTCACGCCTGTAAAGATGTTGCAACCGACATGATATCCATTAGCAGCGCTTTATCAAATAAGAAAAATATTCGTGCAGTAATGATTAAAAGTGTGCGTTATAACCTACTTTGGGTATGGGGTGTGTGTTGTCCTTAGTGTAAGGTAGTTTAAGTTAGATTAAGCAGTGTGTAAGCCTAGGGAGCGATGACCTCAGCAGTTTGGTCCCATAGTACTTAACACAAATTTCCAATGTAACCCACTACCGACGATCAGCTTACGTACTTAAGTGTGTGTGTGTGTGTGTGTGTGTGTGTGTGTGTGTGTGTGTTTAATCACCTAAAAGGCGCTTCAGATTTCTATTTTGTGTGTTTATGAGTACAACTCGTGTAACAAAGTTACCATTCCGAGGGGAAATTTGAAACGAATGAATTAGTGGAAAACCCCTAGTAAAGAAACGCAAAGTAAATACGCAGCCCTTTGATGCTGTTGGATACTTTCACTTTAGTTTTCTATCAACCGATGTTACGTTTCTTCACAAAAGCTTGTTTTCTGGAAATCAGCAGGTTATCAGATGCGTTGAATTCAGTAGATTTCGATACCAGAGCAACAGTCAAAGAACTGTGAGAATAATGGAGCAGGATATTACACAATCATGTATTTCAAAAATGAAACGAATGCCACTTCTACAAAAGAATTTGAAGACTAAGTGAAGATAGTCCCAGATACTAATGAAACAAAATTCTTGCGCGTCCGCTAACATACGGCAGTAAGAAACTGAAAGGAAAGAGAGATCATGAGAAAAATCCTCAGAACAAGGATATCTGAGAACTCATACCACAAGAGAAATAATTCTAAGAAAAACTCAGGAGGGTATCAGATATCATAGGGAAACATCTTGAAAATCAGCTGCTACTAGAAAACTAAGACACCACTTTAGAAACCAAACAGAAGATATAACTAGAAGGGAAGAAAGGTAAGTTACAAACTGACGTCTCAGCCATATCGATGTCATCTGAGACACAATTGAGAGCGACTTACCAGCAGTGGATGTAAAAAAGCTGTATGTAAGTGACTGAATAATATATTGATACAAAATATATGAATGTAAAATATCGAACAAGAAGAAAAACACACTCCGCACCTAAGACAGCAAATATTCATCAAGAAAATCAGGGAATATGATGACAAGGAGAAGAATTATTTTAGAGTAGCTTACCGTTTTCGTAGTACTTGAACAACGGTTTAAGAATAATACAGCTTCCACTCTACCATATATTCTGGTCTGTTTGACACAAGTCGCAAATACATTTTCCTATGCTATGAATGTTTCTTACACCCGGCATGCTTCCCTTCAATGTCAATGTTCAACAGTTGTCGTCATACAATAAAACAGAGCCTACATTAGCTTCGTGACGTCTCTCAAATACTTCACATAGAAAAAAAGGGGACCCACTTTCGTCAATGTAACATACATATGTAAACAGCGCAGCAGTCAGTATAATATTGAGGCAGGCCTTTGTACATTGTGTCATTTAAACAGTTTCTGCAAGGAATGGATTAACAAAACCTCTGTATTATAGAAATGTTGAAGTAGTACGAGTGATGAAGTGATGTTCTATACTACCTACGGGGTGTCTCTATCCTTCGGGAATTATTCTCGTATTCGGGAACAGCGGGGCATAAAGCACAATCCAGTAATCCTGAAGTTTACCTAATTATTTTCTCAACTCTAATACTCCTTTAAAATAGCTTCTGTGCCTCAAATAACTTTTACCCGTGTTACAACAGTTTTCAGGTGACATGCAGCTGTATGTTACCTAATTTCACATAGAATACCCACCAACGTGCCAGCATGGTGATATTAAAAAACAAGCAGTAGTGGGGCATAAAGATAGGCAGGCCGCTATTTCTACTTCTGACTCCGTAATACGCGCTATACGTTTGTAGTAGCAACGTTAAGATCGGTTTACCATTACAGCGTGTGACGGTGACTGGAGAACAAAATCATCTTTCTTCATAGGTTTTGTAATGATTATATATATATATATATAATCATTACTTATATACCACAAAAACTATGACACTACACGACTCAGTTTTCCAGCCGTGGTGACAGAATAAAAATGGAAAAGTGAAAAATCCTTCGACGCTATTTTTCTCAAACTGTTATACAGGGTGCGTCAAATAAATGTATACACACTTTTAACTGTCATAGACAATTTATTTCCCGTTCTACAAGGTTAAATATCTGTGAGAAAGTAATGTTATGTTTCTTCAACAGGTGGCAGCAGTGTCAAGGAAGTAATTGCAACATAGCGGACGTGCGTTTGAGCTTTGAAGCGCGGAAGCAGATAATTAAGTGATACTGGAAGTTTGAGAATGTAGCTGCGGTTCGAAGACAGTGGAGAAGTGAGTATGGTACAGAACCACCTTCAAGGTCAACAATTACACGCCTGCGAGACAAATTCGAAATTCATGGAACAGTGTGTGATGTGCATAAAGGTCGACCGAGCGAGGTGGCGCAGTGGTTAGACACTGTACTCGCATTCGGGAGGACGACGGTTCAATCCCGCGTCCGGCCATCCTGATTTAGGTTTTCCGTGATTTCCCTAAATCACTCCAGGCAAATGCCAGGATGGTTCCTCTGAAAGGGCACGGTCGACTTCCTTCCCCATCCTTCCCTAATCCGATGAGACCGATGACCACGCTGTCTGGTCTCCTTCCCCAACCAACCAATAAAGGTCGATCAGGGCGACCTCGTACAGCTACAAGTAATGATTCCACAACTGCGGTCTTGGAACTGTTTCAGCGTTCGCCTCAAAAATCTTCAAGGCAAGCGGCACGTGAGAGTAATTTAAGTGCTAGTAGTGTGCCACGCATTCTGAAGAAAGGCAAGTTTCGTGTGTACATTCCAAGGCTGGTGCACCAGTAAGTGACGTCGATCCAGATCGAAGGTTAGAATTTTGTGAATGGGTTCAGGAGATGGTGAGGCGTGAACCGGGATTTATGGGTAGCATAATTTAGTCGGATGAAGCCCAATTCAAACTCAATGGAACTGTCAATAGGCACAATTGTGTGTACTGGGCTGAAGTTAATCCTCACATTACAGTTGAAAAGGCTGTGAATTTGCCTGGTGTAAATATGTGGTGTGGTTTGTCTGCAAGGGGACTCATTGGGCCTTTCCGCTTTGAGGGTACTGTTACTGGAGAAACGTACCTAACAATGCTTGCTGATTCTATATTCCCTGCCATTCGTGCATTATACGGTAATGATGAGTTTCATTTCCAACAAGATGGCGCCCCGCCGCACTATCATAGGGACGTACGAGCATACCTGGATCACAATGTGCCAGGCCAGTGGATAGGACGCAGGGGACCAATCGAGTTTTCTGCACGCTCTCCAGACCTCACGCTGCTGGATTTCTTCTTACGGGGCACAGTAAAAGATGAGGTGTACAAGCGTAAACCACGTAACCTGGACACACTTTGGAATGAGATTCAGGCGGTGTGCGCAGAAATCTCATTGGACACTTTGGTACGATGTACGGAATCAGTGGTGACTCGTACTAAGAAATGTATTGATGCTGAAGGCCACCAGTTTGAATATTAATCACATTTGCAAAGTACATTTATTTTTCCAGTTGGACTTTAAGCTTTCCATTTCCAGAAATTTAACATTGTAGAACGGGAAATAAATTTTCTATGACTCTTCAAAGTGTGTATACATTTTTTTGACGCACCCTGTATATGGCGACAGGACTGCGCAGATCAACATAAGGATGGCCGCTGAACGGTACTGGAGAAACCATGTGTGCTACGCGCACACAACTAGAGGGGCTTCAGAACTGTTTCGCATTTGATGAAAAAGTTTCCGGGGTAATCGAGGTGACTGTTTCCTCCACCTAAGGCTACATGAGAAACATTGGTCGGTAGTATTTTGTTTTACACAATAAAGAGATGAGGTCAGTCATTCTAGGTATTCATTCCATTAGTCAACATCGTTGTGACGCCATGTGCTCTGTTTGGAACAGGGGACCAATGTTATAAGCAATCGAAACAGAGTTAAACTCTGTGATAATACTGTCACGTCATAACGAAAATCAACTCCAAACCCGATGGTAGAGTAGTCAGTGAAGTACAACAGTTAGCACTGAAATCATATTTGCTGCAGACAACAACGTACACACAGAAGAGAACTTTTCCTGAATGAAAGAGAACTGCTACTTACAAAGAAGGTGAATATTCCAAAACATACAAAATGTGTAAACATAAGAAATTTCGAAGTCCTCCTAGAAATAATAAATACCAAATAACAAATATTTGCTGGTGATCTGATTTCAACAGGCGACCTGCAGCGTGTCAGGCAATGACAGTGACGCTAACTGCTACACCACGCTGCATGCAGCACAGTTCGCGGCAGTATTGCATCGAAAGAAACAAATAGAAGGTTAAGGTATAACGTCTAGTCGACTAGGAGGTCTTTAAAGACTGAGTACAATTTTGAAAAACATAAATGTTTGTGGCTGACGATAAAAATTTCTTCTTCCCAATGCGGAGGAGCGACTGGAAAATAGCTGGCTGGTCGCACTCGGTTATTTGCCAATAAATCTTGCCCGAATCGTGGGGGAGGTTGTCTTGGCGGTTATTGAGCACACAGGATACTGTCGACTGGCATATGGTATTCATGTCGGCAGGAATGTGGATTGCCGCCTGCATGTAGGACCATCTTCAGTTTCTTTCGACTGGCCGATTGCGAGTATAGTGTTTAATCATGTTTTTACCTTCCCAAGTGAGAATGAGGGAAGTCAGTCAGTATCGCACGCTGCGTGGATTCACTGCTCGTGATTTTCTTCCTCTTTACAAGATCCAAACGCACTCCTCTTCCAGACTTTTTCAACTATTTACTTCACGCTCGTTCGATTATTTTGCGACAGTTTCGAATGCGGACTTCCACAACTATTTCATCTGGTGGAGCACTGTAGGGTCGCCTTAATACAAGAGCATGCCGAAAAGTAATGCCTTCGAATTTTTATGTGAGTAATTTTAAAGATTTTCAAATAAAACAAATGTTATTAACACACTACATTTTTATTCTTCGTGTCTATATATTTTCAAGCCTCTGCTGGTAGAAGACTCCGAATTGTAATATGGCGGTGCGTGAGAAACAGCGTGCTGTAATTGAGTTCCGAATTCGAAACGTTCGTCCACAGGTGGAGTACCGTCTCCTTCATCATGACAATGCCACACAAAACACGACGGCACCAATATCTGCTGCAATCCGACACCCTGGGTTCACTGTCATCGATCATCCTCCTTACAAAATGGTTCAAATGGCTCTTAGCACTATGGGACTTAACATCTACAGTCATCAGTCCCATAAACTTAGAACTACTTAAACCTAACTAACCTAAGGACATCCCACACATCCATGCCCGAGGCAGGATTCGAACCTGCGACCGTAGCAGCAGCGCGGTTCCGGACTGAAGCGCCTAGAACCGCTCGGCCAGAAAGACCAGCTCGATCCTTACAGTCCCGACTTTCCCCATCCGATTTTCATCTGTTTCCAAAACTTAAAGAAGTCCTTCGAGGACTTTAGTTTGATAGTTACGAAACGGTGCATGCAGAGGAGGGGTTGTGGCTTCGGCGACAATGTAAAACATACTTTGTTGCAGTGACGGTATCGTCAAACTGGTCTCTCGTTGGGAGAAATGTGTTTGTCGGTCGCCTGGATGACCATGTCAGGTTAGAAATATGTAGACATGACGATTAAACATGTAGAATGTTAATAACGTTTGTTTCATGCAAAAAGCTATAAGAGTTTTCAAATAAAAATTTCGGAGGCATTACTTTTCAGCACGCCTTCGTAGATCAGAGGCGCACTGCACTACATGCAGGAAGCGACTGCTCGGGCGGCACTGTACGTGTGGTGTACACATCTGCGGTTATAAATTCTCCATGCAGTTGATAATCTACACTACTGGCCATTAAAATTACTACACCACGAAGATGACGTGCTGCAGACGCGAAATGTAACCGACAGGAAGAAGATGCTGTGATATGCAAATGATTAGCTTTACAGAGCATTCACACAAGGTTGGCTCCGGTGGCGACACCTACAACGTGCTGACATGAGGAAAGTTTCCAACCGATTTCTCATACACAAACAGCAGTTGGCCGGTGTTGCCTGGTGAAACGTTGTTATGATGCCTCGTGTAAGGAGGAGAAATGCGTACCATCACGTTTCCGACTTTGATAACGGTCGGATTGTAGCGTATCACGATTGCGGTTTATCGTATCGCGACATTCCTGCTCGCGTTGGTCGAGATCCAATGACTGTTAGCAGAATATGGAATCGGTGGGTTCAGGAGGGTAATACGGAACACTCGTATCACTAGCAGTTGAGAAGACAGGCATCTTATCCGCATGGCTGTAACGGATCGTGCAACCACGTCTCGATCCCTGAGTCAACAGATGGGGACGTTTGCAAGAAAACAACCATCTGCACGAATAGTTCGACGACGTTTGCAGCAGCATGGACTAACAGCTCGGAGACCATGGCTGCGGCTACCCTTGACACTGCATCACAGACAGGAGCGCCTGCGATGGCGTACTCGACGACGAACCTCGGTGCACGAATGGCAAAACTTCATTTTTTCGGATGAATCCATGTTCTGTTTACAGCACCATGATGGTCGCATCCGTGTTTGGCGACATCGCGGTGAACGCACATTGGAAGCGTGTATTCGTCATCGTCATACTGGCGTATCACCCTGCGTGATGGTATGGGGTGCCATTGGTTATACGTCTCGGTCAACTCTTGTTCGCACTGACGGCACTTTGAACAGTGGACGTAACATTTCAAATGTGTTACGACCCGTGGCTCTACCCTTCATTCGATCCCTGCGAAACCCTACATTTCAGCTGGATAATGCACGACCGCATGTTGCAGGTCCTGTACCGGCCTTTCTGGATACAGAAAATGTTCGACCGCTGCCCTGGCCAGCACATTCTCCAGATCTCTCACCAATTCAAAACGTCTGCTTAATGGTGGCCGAACAACTGGCTCGTCACAATACGCCAGTCACTATTCTTGATGAACTGTAGTATCGTGTTGAAGCTGCATGAGCAGCTGTACCTTTACACGCCATCCAAGCTCTGTTTGACTCAATGCCCAGGCGTATCAAGGCCGTTATTACGGGCAGAGGTGGTAGTTCTGGGTACTGATTTCTCAGGATCTATTCACCCAAATATCGTGAAAATGTAATCACATCTCATTTCTAGTATAATATATTTGTCCAATGAATAGCCGTTTATCATCTGCATTTCTTCGTGGTGTAGCAATTTTAATGGCTAGTAGTGTATTACATGCCAACGCTGGATGGAGTACTTCACAGGAAACATTAAATATAATCGAGAGTTCTGTGCTTTATTAGTTAGTAAAAGAGGTGCCAGTTACCTGTAAGATCATCAATAATAAGATTCCAGAATTGGTCTCAGTTACTAACGGTTATAATATACATGTATCACAGGAAATAGAGAAGTCGACTAGAAGCGAACGTATCTAGTGGGATAGAGATGTCAACGGAAAACGACAGTAAGTAGCAATGAAATTTTAAATTTTAATGAAGTATGAAGCACAAGGATTGGAAGAACACCAGTGGCAAGGGCGTAGTTGTTGTAGAGAATAATTCGATTACATAAAGCGAAATAAGTACAGATTTTTCAAGTTGTAAATAACACAGGTGAAGGGAAGCGTCAAAGGCGCATAAAATACACTGACGGAAAAAAAATTGCGACACCCAGAAGGAATTGTGCGATATAAACTGAAGCCGGTAGGCGTATTTCTACATATGGAAGATGATGCCTAATCAAATTTCGCGCCAGTCGCGCAAGAGTCGTGCTGGCAGCGCCACTATGAGTATTCAAACGAGGTTTGCCTCAAATACACGTTGTAACGGTCGTGAGCGTTAGTTATCTTCGAGATTGGACATGCTGAGTTGAGGATAATCAAGAATGCCTTTAAGGCGGCAAAGACGCCATTAACAACACCTCACTAAGTTTGAAGGAGGACGTGTAATAGGGTTACGAGAAGCTGGATGTTCCTTCTGCGGTATTGCAGAGAGACTTGGCAGGAACTTACTTTGCTGGCAGCGGTAGTCACGGGAATTTACGGTCGCAGGAAGACAGGACTCCGGACGGCCACGTGGCACTAACAAGGGGGAAAACCATCGTATCCGAAACATGGCTGTGAAATATCGTACTGTGTCTGAAGCAGGAATTCGAGCAGCAGTTGACACCACAGTGACACAACGAACTGTTACAGATCGGTTACCTCGAAGACAGCTCCGAGCCATACATACGGCCTGTAGCGTGCATTCCACTGACCCCAAACGAATGCTACTTGCGACATCAGTGGTGTAAAGTGATAGCACATTAGAGGACAGGGTGGAAGGTCTGTTATGGTTTCTGATGAAAGCTGGTTCTGCCTCGATGGCAGTGATGTCCGTGTATTGGTTAGAAGGAGACCATTTTATGTCCTGCCTAAGTGCTAGACACTCTGGACCTATACGCCTGCAGTTATGCTATGGGAATAGATTTCGTATTCGTACAGAAGGAGCCTCTCGTGGTTACCCCACGTACTCTTATTGCAAATATGTACGTGAGCCTGGTGATTCGGCCTGTTGTGCTGCCATTCATGAACAGCATTTCAGGGGGTGTTTTCCAATAGGATAATGCGCGCCCACATACCACTGTTGTAACCCAACATGCTCTATAGAGTGTCGACATGTTGCCTTGGCCGGTTCGATCACCAGATCTGTCTCCGATCGAGTACATATGGAACATCAAAGATCGACCGCGTCAGCGGCAACAGCAGACAGCATTAACCGTCCCTGTATTGACCGACCAAGTGCAACAGGCATGGGACTCCACCGCACAAAATGACATGCGGCACCTGTCAAACACGATGCATGCATGTTTGCATGCTTAGGTTCAACATTATGGTGGCTACACCGGTTATTAACGTGCCAGCATTTCACATTTTCAATAGCTTATCTCGAGCTGACATTAACCTGTGATCTTCCAATGCTAATCACTGAAATATATTACCTGGACAAAAGGTAAAGAAATTTCATTACTCTAAATTTATTACTTTTTGGTGTTGTAATTTTCTTCGTCAGTGTATATCCATCATGTCAAGTGTTACAACAAACGCATTGCAGATGACATTTTTAGAAAATATGGTGTTTCAATGCATAAATTTGTAAATTATTAAACAATACTCCAGAGCCAAGTTTGTGATGAGCAAGGTAGTGAGGAACAGAAAAGACCCGTTATAGCTTAATATTCATGTCAGAAATTTGTATAAGAAACCTAAGAGAACTTAATCAATAACTAAAGGAAGCCAAAGCCATGTTAGAAAAAAAAAAAGTGTCAAAATTTTGCCGATAAAGCACCACCTGAAACACTGCTCATAGTACGCCCGTTTAAATTCGAAACTCTGACGGGGGAATCGACACGAATCGGAGAGATTATTGCCATAGACATACCTTTTGACGCAAGATGGGCGCGTATGTAGATAAAACCAACGGGAATCTGTTTATTCACACACCTGATGATGGCAACGTTGTCCTTTGACGAAATATTTTGCCTCTACGTCCAGAGATCTGTGTGAACAACCGTAAAATAATATCACACTCTCCAAGTCGGGAGAAGTGATGAAACTTTAATTTTCGGTGCCTTCTCTTTGTGGTCAACATACTATATCGCCGATATCCCCTAAGGACCTCTGCTGGTGGGATGCGGGAAAAACCTATTTCTCGGCGAGTGATAGGCTATCTCCCTGCAGCTTTATGGAGTGAAAGTCGATATCTCACAAATGAACTTCGATACTAATCATACGTGCATGAGGACAGCTAACAGCAACGAAGGGGATCCAGAACTCAACCGAGTATCTGAGATGCAGACGGCTCGCAAATTTGTCACGAACAACAAAGTCCGCGGCGCTAGGTGCCGATTCTGTTTACCCTAACACATTAAAATCAAGATTATTCTCTTAAAATCCGTCTTCCACCCTGACAAAACACATACTACAAGGATAAGGCTTATATTCAGATGTGAGACCATTTACATTCGATCTTCATCATAAGATTCGACGTAAAAGCAGCTGTATAATTTGAAATGGACCCCAGCCGATCATAAAATTTATTACTCCTGCAACATTAGTATTAAGTTGTATATACGCTCGTAGCGTTTTTTTCCGTAAGTTTAATACAAAACAACAAACATATAAGAGACTTTAATCATCAATGATACACTGAAGAGCCAAAGAAATTGGTACACTCGCCTAATATCGTGTAGGGGCCCTGCGAGGACGTAGAAGTGCCGCAACACGACGTGGCATTGATTCAACTAATGCCTCAATTGGTGCTGGAGGAAACTGACATCATGAACTCTGCAGGGCTGTTCATAAATGCCGGCCGAAGTGGCCGTGCGGTTAAAGGCGCTGCAGTCTGGAACCGCATGACCGCTACGGTCGCAGGTTCGAATCCTGCCTCGGGCATGGATGTTTGTGATGTCCTTAGGTTAGTTAGGTTTAACTAGTTCTAAGTTCTAGGGGACTAATGACCTCAGCAGTTGAGTCCCATAGTGCTCAGAGCCATTTGAACCATTTGTTCATAAATCCGTAAGAGTACTAGGGGGTGGAGATATCTTCTGAACAGCACGTTGCAAGGCATCCCACATACGCTCAGTAATGTTCATGTCTGATGAGTTTGGCGACCAGCGGAAGTGTTTACTCAGATGGGTGTTCGTGGAGCCACTCCGTAGCAATTCTGGACGTATGGAATGTCGCAGTGTCCTGCTGGAATTAACAAAGGCCGTCGGAATGAACAATAGACAGAAATGGATGCAGGTGATCAGACAGGATGCTTACTTGCGTGCCACCTGTCAGAGTCGTATCTAGGGGTCCCATATCACTCCAACTGCACACGCCCCACACCATTACAGAGCCTCCAACAGCTTGAACAGTCCCCTGATGACATGCAGAGTCCATGGATTCATGAGGTTGTCGCCATACTCGTAAACGTCCATGCGCTCGATACAATTTCAAACCAGACCCGTGCGACCAGGCAACATGTTTCCAGTCATCAACAGTGTAATGACGGTGTTGACGGGCCCAAGCGAGGTGTGAAGCTATGTGTGCAGTCATCAAGAGTACACGAGTGGGCCTTCGGCTACGAAGGTTCCGAAAGCCCATATCGATGATGTTTCGTTGAATGGTTCGCTCGCTGACACTTGCTGAGGGCCCAGCATTGAAATCTGCAGCAATTCAAAAAATGGTTCAAATGGCTCCAAGCACTATGGGACTTAACATCTGAGGCCATCAGTCCCCTAGAATTAGAACTACTTAAGCCTAACTAACCTAAGGACATCACACACATCCATGCCCGAGGCAGGATTCAAACCTGCGACCGTAGGAGCCGCGTGGTTCCGGACTGAAGCGCCTCGAACCGCTCGACCACAGCGGCTGGCTGCAGCAATTTGCGGGAGGGTTGCACTTATGTCACGTTGAACGATTCTCTTCGGTCGTCGTTGCTCCCGTTCTTGCAGGATCTTTTTCCGGCCGCATTGATGTCGGAGTTTTGATGTTTTACCGGAATCCTGATCTTCTCGGTACACTCTTGAAATAGTCGTATGGGAAAATCTCCATTTCATCGCTACCGCGGGGATGCTGTGTCCCATCGCTCGTGTGACGTCTATAGCACCACGTTCAAAGTCACTTAAATCTTGATAACCTCCGATTGTAGCAGCTGTAACCGATATAGCAACTGCGCCAGACACTAGTTCTCTTATATAGGCGGCATATTCTGCCTGCTGGCATTTCTCTGTATTTGAATTCGCATGCCTATACCAGTTTCTTTGGCGCTTCAGTGTATATTCTACTTCACTATTTACAGCAGTTTGCCAACGATGAGGTAGCTTTTCGGTTCCGTGACTGTAGAAATCACATGGGTTTGATGCGAAGTACTAGTCGAGCCATGTTCGAAGCGCATTTACATTCGGAAAGGATATTCGTTGGCCGGCCGGAGAGGCCGAGCGGTTCTAGGCGCTACAGTCTGGAACCGCGCGACCGCTACGGTCGCAGGTTCGAATCCTGCCTCGGGCATGGATGTGTGTGACGTCCTTAGGTTAGTTAGGTTTAAGTAGTTCTAAATTCTAGGGGACTGATGACCTCAGAAGTTATGTCCCATACTGCTCAGAGCTATTTGAACCATTTTTTTGAAATTCGTTGAAGGTCTCTGGACAGAAAGGGGAAAAGCTGAAAATCTAAGGGAGCAACGTCAGGGGAATGAAGTGGAAGGTCAGGGGAATGAGGTGGACGTGGAATAACTTCTCTACCCAACTCCTGTATCCCGTTTACATCAGTCTAGCAGAATATGGGCGAACGTTGTCGTGAAGTAGCATCAATTCACGCAGTCTTTCAGGTTGATTTTCTTGGCTTTGGCCTGCAAGACGTCTCAGTTGTTGGCAATAAATGTCAGTAATGATGGTTACACCTAGGGCAAGGAATTCGTTGTACACTACAGCGTCGCTGTTCCACCAGATGCATAACGCTATCTTTTGTGGAAGCGTGCAAGTGTTTGTGCGGGGAATTACCGTTTTGTTTGGTTTCAACAGTTCTTCTATTTCCCTTGTGTTAGCATAAAGACACCATTTCTCGTCACCAATAACGATAAAGTATAGGAATGCTCGGCGTTGTTCACTAGCCAGTTGATGAAGAGCAAGCAGATATCCACAAATGGCAACACGCTGATTTTTGTGAATTTGGCTTATAGCATGTGGTACCCATACACTCGATTTTTGAAGCTTCCCCATTGAATGTAAAAGCCGCACGATGATAGAATGATCACAGTTCATCACATCTACCGGTTTTCTAAGACACTAACACAGATCATGTGTGGATTAATGAGTTTAATTGATCTTCAGCAAATCCCGAAGGTCTTACTGAACGTGGAGTGTTACTAATGTCGAAACGTTAATCCTTCAAACGAGAAAACCATTTTCTTGCCGTGCACTGTCAAATGATACTATCACAATACACGGTGCAAATGTTTCTGTCTGTCTCCGCTGTCGTCATTGCTCTACCGAACTGAAACAGCAGAATATGTAGGAAATGTTTCGATTCCGCCACTTGGCACTCCATTTTCTAGCGTCCATCAATTCACTATCTCCAAAAGACAAATGACAATATGTAAACTCAGATTCCATCAGTGAACGACAAATAAAAAATGACAATCATTAAATAAACACACAGCAGTTGGAAGACCAACAGGCAAAACAAAAATGCTACACAGCTATGCGCCAACGTAATATTTACTTCCCTTTGGCTCTTCAGCTTTTGTCTACCTGCAACATTCATCCAGATAAGGTATTTTGGATAGTTATTAAACACTACGTACGTTATATTTTAAGTAAGACTTGGTATTTATGCATTAATAATTTCTTCTGAACTTCGCACAGAGTAAAAAGTTGACCGAAAAAGCGATAAATGACTAAATGATACATAATTTACACATATATTGGTAAAATATATAGTCTGTGTTTAGAAAAAATGCCCTGAGTTATATTAAGAAGATTCAGAATGGTAGTTAAAAATGGTGTCTGATGTCAAGGGAATTCTAGAAAAAACTGGTCCAAAATAACTATAAATTTAAGTAGGCCAGCAGAATACTTATTTCTAACGTAAATACTGCTGGACCGAAGAGCATGCGTAGAGACATGTTCAATACATGTATCACGAAAAATATCGACATGACGCAAAACAGAGAGCGATTCTGGAGATGTGATGCAGATTTTCAGAATACATGTATATATGTATATTATTTAGTATTAACAGATGTAGATGTAAATGTACTGAATACGCATGTTGTCTTAATTTCAGTGTCAATTTTTATGCAATGTAAACGGTAGCATTTCAGTCCCATTTCCTTGGTTGCGTTTTCGTTTAAGGTCTGTAGCATCATATTTTTAAAGTAGCTTTGAATTTTCCTTTCATCACACGAAATGCAGCAGAACAGTAAAAATTGATAATGTGGTTCAAATGGTTCAAATGGCTCTGAGAACTATGGGACTTAACATCTGAGATCACAGTCCCCTAGAACTTAGAACTACTTAAACCTAACTAACCTAAGGACATCACACACACCCATACCCGAGGCAGGATTCGAACCTGCGACCGTAGCGGTCGCGCGGTTCCAGACTGAAGCGCCTATAACCGCTCGGCCACACCGGCCGGCATGATAATGTGAAAACATAATTTTGTTTATGATAAATT
The DNA here is from genome assembly GCF_023864275.1 of Schistocerca cancellata. Classification (NCBI taxonomy): domain Eukaryota; kingdom Metazoa; phylum Arthropoda; class Insecta; order Orthoptera; family Acrididae; genus Schistocerca; species Schistocerca cancellata. The sequence goes on from NC_064629.1 coordinate 577,081,768, forward strand.
TAGTAATCGTAAATGATAACTTTTCGTTACGTTTATACTTTGTATTAAGGAACACTAATTTTATCAATTTATGGTATTCTGATATTGAATAAACTCATTATATTACATATTCAGTGAGAAGTATTTATGGTGTTGCAAAATTATAACAAGGTGAAAGCCATTCATAGATATTGGCATCTGTACTGGCAGAACTGTCCAAATTACGTTTTTTCAGTATTATGTCTCCTGCAAACGGAAGTAAATGATCTACAAATATACTGTCAAAGATAAACATAAGATTCAAGGAAAGTGAATGGTGTTATGAGAAAACTGAATACTGGCTCGGAACGTAAAACAACATAAAAATTCAAAATGGCGTTTGCTAAATGTCATCTCTGATTTGCAAGATAAATTAAATTTCTTTGAAAATCCGAAATGTGGGTGGACTTCTCCGAAATTTCCTCTGTTGTCCCGTATTTAGATCGTCCATTACTGGAATGGAAGTTTCGTGTTACGTGACCCATTTAATTATATCATTTGGCATTGGCGTTGGCGTTGGCATACGAGAAGCTTTTAACATATACATGTACGTGATACAGGATTCAGCGGAAATAAAAGAAACTTCGGGCAAGCTCCAAAGAAGCTTGATAGGTTCTCTAACGTTCTCAAACATATAAACGATTCATCAAATAGGCCTAACAGCAGTATTAGATCAATAAATGCTGATGTTTCTGTCTACAAAAAAGTATACTCGTTGGACGAAAGGAAATATTCGTACAAAACGAGTTACGCTACGCACTGCGCACTGACTTACCGAATTTATATGTAAATGTAGAGGTAACTAAAAATAACTTAGCATAGACAGAAGTAAAAATCAGCTTGAGGACGTGAAGTACGGTGTAACACATGCATATCATCACAGACGAGAAGTCCAACACCAGTATTAGTAATTTATAGAGATACACGATTGGCAAAGGCATTTATTTGTGAATTAATGGAACTTATCGTCCACTTGGATTCATTTAAGAATATTTTAAGATGTCTTCAGTAGCTAACGTTGTTATTTTGCTCAAATAAAGAAGGAAAAGAGGAAAACACAAATGGAGACATCCTCAATCTGCGACTTTTGTAAATAACTTTAGGCGTGTGTTGGGATGCCTATTTAACGTGTCGTAAGAGATGAGAACTGTGGTGGCGGGGGGAGTGGGGTGGAGGCGTTTGAGGGGGGTAGGTTTGGGTAGTCGTTGACGCCTCAACTCTTTTATGGAGGACAGATGGCTAACCGATGGCAAATTATTCAGTGGTTTCAAGACCGACATTGTATGCCGGCTTACAGAATCAGAAATTTTCACGGGCACTCCAATAGGTTGCTGAACTTCGTTTCAGATGGAGAATCTCGCAGGTTTGTAAGCACGGGAAAGTTATCAGACCCCTGGGAAAGAAACCAAAATCTGGCAAAAACAAACAGGGACTTCCTCAGTAGCCTTACTGTGCCCAGGTAACGTCGTTGAGAGGAAAAGTAAGTTCCATGTAACTGCCTATGACATGTCCATGTAACAAGTCAAGAGGGTTCTGTAATTGGAAAGTTTTGAATTAGCGAGGGCGGCTAATAGGTGCCAATGATTATCTTAACGTAGCAGCTACTGGATTGCGACAACATGAAGAAGAGAAAGGAGGGAACATAGACTAGAAAATAGTCAGATGGAGTAAAAAACTTTAACTGGGTTTGTAGCGGCAGGTGATTGCATTTTTATTTATGCTTTTAATAGAAATAGTGGCAAAGTTAAGACGGGTTTGATTTTCAAGTTTACGAGTTGGTGAAAACTGCCATAAACACAGAATCTTCCGGCTTCGGCATCAGATTGTAGTTAGCAGGAGCAGCAAACTAAATATGTTTCAGCTACTAAGGTAGATTACATAGAGGTGGCTAAAGAAAAGAAATACAGTGAGGCTCGAAAGCGAGTGAAGTCAAATGAAATAATTTTATAACCGTTATTATATCCTGATGTTAATGAGTGTAGTTTGTTTATCCTTTTGTGTCTATGAATTTTTCATAAGGAAAACTTAACAGACTAATAATTTCATGTGTATCTCGTTCCGATGCACGTACTGATCTCTAGAAATGTTCTAGAGAATACAACCAGAGATCCTGTAGGATTAATCAGTGTTACATAGTCATAGTCTGGCAGGGCACGGATTAATTTGTGAGACTGGCGACCCTAGGGCGATTTAAAGTTTAATACATGGTGTAACGGGGAAATACTTCTCCCGGAAGGGTTTTATGACTGCGCGGCATACCTAGCAGGCAAAGTGTCCAGCGGGCGATACAGTTTGGATCTCGAAAGAGTTAATGAGGCCCAGCTCATCTATTAACCCCCTCTGGTGTAACGCGCCCTTGGGGGAGGAAACGTTACATCTTCTTCAAAGTCACGAATCGTTCCCGTCCAATACCACCAACAAATTGTTTGACAGCACCTTAAGAGAAGAAATACTTCTCACATACGTACAGTATATAAATTTCATACATACATAGACTGTAATAAATAGGGTTTGAAAATGCAATTAATGCTAGGAACGAACTTCACTTTTTTATTTTTATTTTATTTACACGTCAGGTTCTGTAGGACCAAATAGAGAAGCAAATCTCCAAGGTTATCGAGCATGTCAGTACATGAAATTACAACATAACAGTAATAAAATATAAAAATAAAAAGTTTATGAACCCGAAAAAAGTTAATCCATAAGTTCAAGTAAACGGAATCAGCAATACAACAAGAATTAGCTTAATTTTTCAAGGAACTCCTCGACAGAGTAGGAGGAGTGACCCATGAGGAAACTCTTCAGTTTCGATTTGAAATCACGTGGATTACCGCTAAGATTTTTGAAGTCGAGCGGTAGCTTATTGAAAATGGATGAAGCAGTATACTGCACACCTTTCTGCACAAGAGTTAAGGAAATTCGATCAAAATACAGGTTTGATTTCTGCCGAACATTATCTGAGTGACAGCTGCTTATTCTTGGGAATAAGCTAATATTGTTGACAGGAAATGACACTAAAAATATTTATATTGAAAGGCCAATGTCAAAATACCCAGACACATGAACAGTGGTCGACAAGAGGTTAGTGAATTTACAGCACTTACTGCCCGGACCGCCCGTTTCCAAGCCAAAAATATCCTTTTAGAATGGGAAGGGTTACCCCATAAGCGAATGAAAATAAGCAAAGTAGACTATTTCTCGTGTCGAACGATCAGTCACTTCAGATACTGTTCTTATAGAAAAAATGACAGCATTAAGTCTTTGAACAAGATCCTGAACGTGGGCCTTCTACGACAGTTTACTATCTATCTGAACACCTAGAAATTTGAACTGTTCAGTTTCAGAAATGGTTCAAATGGATCTGAGCACTATGGGACTTAACATCTGAGGTCATCAGTCCCCTAGAACTTAGAACTACTTAAACCTAACTAACCTAAGGACATCACACACATCCATGCCCGAGGCAGGATTCGAATCTTCAACCGTAGCGGTCGCGCGGTTCCAGACTGAAGCGCCTAGAACCGCTCGGCCACATTGGGCCGGCTAATTTCAGAAATCATGTGCCCATTCTGTGAAATTAAAATATCAGGTTTTGTTGAATTGTGTGCCAGAAACTGTAAAAACTGAGTCTTACTGTGATTTAGCGTTAGTTTATTTTCTACAAGCCAAGAACTTAGGTCATGACCTCCACTATTTGAAACTAGGCCAATGTGGCACACAACATCCTTTACTACCAAGCTAGTGTCGCCAACAAACAGAAATATTTTAGAGTTACCCGTAATAGTAGAAGGGATATCATTTATATAAATAAGGAACAGGAGTGGCAAGTCCCAGGAACAATGTATTAACTTGTGAAAATAGACGTCATCAGTACTTTAAAACCAGTTTCTGCACACGTCAGAAAGTGTCCAACGTCAGAGCCACCTCGTAGTCAAAAGTAAAATCTTCGGTATCTTCCCACGCCAACTCGAATTCTGTTGAATACAGTCGACAGTGTTCGCGGTAACTCAAACATTCGTTCCGTTAACAGAAATGAAATAGGTGTCAATCTTCTTGTCTGCCAATCTATCTTCAAGTCATCTGGTACAATAAGGTTTAGAGCTATGAAAAACAACTTGCGGGATTCGAAACGGTTCTTTGCTGTATTGTTAAGTCTGAATTTTTGTGAGAAGCCTTTCCTATTCTCTGCGCTGTTTGAGGGTTTCTGAAATGAGGGACTATGTGCACTACCACTGGAAGGTAGAGTGTAAATATAAGTGTCACAGAGACTATTCACAGTACTTCGATAAGTTGTTCGTTGATGTTCTTCGCACGTACACTGCACGTTAAGACGAGAGTGCAGTGTTCACAAACACTGTACACTAGGGCTTGTTTTGAGGAGGAGGAGATTAGTGTTTAACGTCCCCTCGACAACGAGGTCATTAGAGACGGAGCACAAGCACGGATTAGGGAAGGATGGGGAAGGAAATCGGCCGTACCCTTTCTAAGGAACCATCCCGGCATTTGCCTGAAGAGATTTAGGGAAATCACGGAAAACCTAAATCAAGATGGCCGGACGCGGGATTGAACCGTCGTCCTCCCGAATGCGAGTCCAGTGTGCTAACCACTGCGCCACCTCGCTCGGTGGCTTGTTTTGAGATGCTCAGGGTATTAGCATTACTGTATCAGGTCGTACCTGCAAGTTTCATTAACATACCGTTTCTCGTCCTTACTTACGGCATGTCTTTTGTACATTACGTCTGCACGCCAGCTTTATATCTAAAAAAAGTCTCAGGTGTACCGCAGACGAAATATAACTGATTAGTCAGCTCTGATTGTAGACATGAGGGTTTCGTTTCGTTAGCAGAAGGACAGTGGGCGTACGAGCGCGATTTGCAAGGTAACTGATATAATAAGACCTTCGCTGATACGATAAGGCGTATGGGAGCTCTGTCCGTGCACCCGAGGCAACTTGGCTTGTTATCTTCAAGGTCAACATTCAACCCAATACATTGCACACACCCGTAGGGTGCCTGTGTGTTTTACAGCCGACATCCTTCCCTCCACCCACCGCTCTCCCTTTCTCTCTGGACCAATATATTCAAGTTCCCAAACCCCCCCCCCCTTTATTACGAGAACAAATGTGTGGACCGCGTCATTCGAGGTCTGTGCACCAACGTGAGAGGGTATGGTTTGACTGGGGTCAAGGTGTGGATCTTTGTTATAAACAATATAATAAATTAATTTCATTATTATTTCAACTGCGCAAGCTTCGTCGCTCGAGGACCGTTCGTGTAGAAGGATCATGGAGAGCCAACAGAGTTATCCCACATAGAAAATACGATATTGCAGTGTCTGTGTTATTCTGGTTACGACGTAAAGTTCCTTTGGACATGTATGCACGCGCCGGCCTGGTACAAATTTTCATTGTCGTCATTCCATTCTACAGCTGATGATAGTCCTTATTCGCAGTTGCGAATTCATTTGATGTGTACATGGAAAATGGGGAGATATATTACCATAATTTCAGAGGTAAGATACTTTGACATTACAGTCTATGTATAAAATAATGATGTCATGGCATATTTTGAAACATGGTGGTGAATATTAAAGTAATTTATGACGTCAGGTACTTTGACAATACAGTGTGTGGCTGAATTTCAATAATTCTATCAAATGTACATCATCCATAAATTACTAATGTGTGAGTGACGTCATGATGTATGTGCCAAAACGAGCGTGTTGTCCCATTGACAGAAACACAGTAATTTAAAAACATTCAGGTATATTCTACAAGTACTTGGCAAATATTAACAAAATTTATGGCATAAGATACTATGACACTACGGTGTGAGTATGTGTTTAGCGAGAAGGCGAGGAGTCTCGCGAAGTCTGTCACCGACTGTACAACACTAACAGGAATAAAACTTCCATACTCACCGTGTATCCACAAAAATATTTGGACATTTGAAGGATGAGGTAGAACGTCTGACATAAGGAAAGAAAATACTATACCTAATCGGAAATATTCCTGTAGAAACAATAAACAGCCAATTAGGTGAAGAATGGAGGTTTATTCAACCCCTTTACCATTGCTTCAACCTTTACAGCAACATCGTCTTCAAAAGGAAACATCGACAGCTGGATTACATGTTGTGGCAGAGGTACGTTAAAATGCAACCGAAAGGCGTCAGTCAATATAAAATTTCTCCATCATAATAATTAAAACATGCGCAACATGGTTTTTGTCACTTGGTATTTCCTCATCAATGTTCGGCTACAGCACTAGCAACATGCAACCCAGTTGTCAATATTTCCTTCTGAAGAAGATGATTTTATAAACATTGAAACCATGGTAAAGAGGTTTTAATAAATCTTCCATTTTCCACCTGACTGGCTGTTTGATATTTCTACAAGAAAATGTGATCCTATTTTTGCTGCTCCAGACATGAACAAAACTTAAAGCTGAAACACTTTTACTTTTCATACGAATTTTTAATTAAAAATTTGAAGTATGTATACGGTACTATAGAAGATAAACGTGTCTACTTTTCTGTTGAATTCAAGTATTTCAATAATACTCTGAATAAATATCACATACTTGTACATTAGTTTTAATTACATTTGATTCAATGCAATATTCAATGATTTAGTAGCCAGGATGTAGCCATACACATTAACAAGTCGTATATATGATAACTGTGATCGACAGTTGTCATTAGGAAGCACTGTTTAAGAATGGAACAGAAATGAAAGCAAAATATGATGATAACCACCACAAAATAAAATAAAATAGTTTGCAGAATGTAGCTGTATACCCAATCTGATTTATATCGCATCATTCAGTAATTTGATCCACAGAAATGCAGCTAACTAAATAACTAACTCGTGTAACTGTTGTCCAATTTCTTTCATGTTTCATCTACCATTCAGGATGACCAGACTATGAAACATTCTGTCATTAAGATTCATGTATGTAGTTCTGGTTTGCTTGATGCACTCAATGTAGGAAAGATTTTTAAAAGTTCATCAGAAGTGATCACAGGGACAACTGTAGTGCATAAAAATTGTTTGTGGTAGATGACCGAAACCCCGATTGTCAGTTCCTTTTCTACACTTGTCATGAAGGTGACTAGCAAACTAGTGTCCATCAGGTTTAAACCAAGAGAGACCTCACCTAAATGGATTTGTTGCACGTTAATTTGGCCTCCGGTGTTCTTATGCGCCAGATTACTGGAATGGCTACTGTGATATTACAAGTTCAAGCATTGTGTATTCACGAGATGTATTGTGCAAACGGCCTTACAACTCAAAACTCTGTCGTGCTCAACTCCACCCCCTGTACCTTAACAGACGTTGTAAAAGCTGACCCCGACACGTTACGGCCTGCATGGGCGATAGAAACCAATTTTTTCGAGTCTGTGGGAAGCACGGAGGTAGTAAAACGCCCAATTGTATACTACGCCAGCTCAGCGATTTTAAAACGGGCATAAATGTGGTAATAGAAACGCATACCACACGGCACTCAGAGGAGCTGTTAACTTTTCTAAAATACACTACCTCATGAAAACCTATAAATACAACTAGACGAAGATACGCAGCTGTTCACGGTAATCAACACACCATTCAGACTGTACAAATACGCACAACTACGGTTTGGTACAGCAAACGTCACAACTGAAGCGCCTGAAAAAAAAAAAAAAAGTGAAGCACCGAGAACAGAAGGGGAAATCGGCTGAGAGTGTTATTTCGGTTATTACTAAATAGAAACAAATTTATAAACAACTTGACAGAATGAGTCCAGTTATGAGTAAGATGATGCAACACCTCAATCCTGTTTGCATTCACTGATGCAGTTTGGAACGGTGTCCTAAAGCCGTAGTATTATCTTCTGAGGGATGCTGACACACGACTGTGTAACAGTTCTGTTTAACAGTTCCTGGATACTGGCACTGCGACGCAGCTGATGTCCGAGCTGATCTCACACATGTTTATCGGGGACAAATCTGAGAATCGTGCTGCCATGAGAGTAACTCAGAATTCCTCAGTCTGTACCAGCCATGACCAGAAGTCATATCCGACGGTACCCCATTCCATTCTACCACAAGTAATACCGCTGTGCACATATAAAACAATGGAAGAATGGGGACTCTTGACAGGTCGTCGTCATACTCGCCGACGATTTTCATTCAGGGTATAGTGCTGAACTGCGATTCATCACTGAACACAATGACACGCCATTCTTCCGCAGCGCAAGGTTCCCGATCACGGTCTCACTTCAGACTAAGCCGGTTGTGTTGTGGTGTTAATGACAGCTAATGCATCGGACGGTAATTTCCCAGTCTAGCTGCTGGTAGCCTCTGACCAATGGTGCGGGATGACACAGAATGTTGGTGAGAGTGCATTACTTGTTCTCGAATGGCAGGTGCAGGTGTGAAGGCATTACGATGTGCTTGGTGCACAGTATGATGGTCCTCTTCTGGGCGTCAGACATGGTCGACCGGAAGCTTGACTACCTACTCTCACTTTCCCATGCAGTCCAACATCGCCCCACATATCTTCACCCAGCACGATTCCACCAGTCTGCCAAATGAAAATCAGGAATAAGGCTCCTTTCAACTGTCAGTTGCTGACAACGCTACCTCAGACGAGTACAATTTATCTTCACAGTGAATTGTCAAAACCTGATGCTGTTCACGCCCTTTATATTACATATCAGGCCGGATAACAACGCGAATAACATTAATGAGCCCTCGTGGTCGTTCTACGTATCACGGAGAAGTGCAGTTCTAATCATTGATGATATCAGCAGTAGGTTTAGCCAAGGAAATGTAAATAAAACACTGGCGCCATTTCTTTTCAAACGTTGCAATATTCTAGGATGTGTTGCAACATACCTAATGCCAGTTCTTTAAGAAACAAACAGAACATCTGGGCCACATCCTATCAGACAGAATACTACTTCGAAGAGCGCGTAGGTAGTGTAGTTACGAACCACGCATAGAAAATGCGGAATATTACATCTTACTGCTCTTTCACTACCACCGTTTTGTGCTCTGGAAGAACGGACTGTCACACAGCGCGATGGCTTCGGCGAAAATTACTGGTCACAAGTACGTTTGTTATTTCAGTAAGAACACTAGATGAATTGTGCGAATTATTATTTACAATTTTTACAACATTTACAATCATCAAGATGTTAACAGCGCACAGAAAAGTGCAGAACACCTACTCACAATATTTTTGCTACATCATTAATGATAACTTTGCTTACATAGTAAATATATACACAGGTAAATCAGTAAAACATCTTGCATCTTACGGTGGAAAGAAACTAAGATTGTTTACCTTGGCTAGAAGCAACATTAGTCCTCGTTGCTCGGTTTCTGAGGTAGCCTAGCGACCTATCTATGTCTTTTACTTACGATCAGGGAAGAGAGACTAGTTTATCTATCGAACACGCTCGTGACCAGAGAACCGTGTACCGCTTGGACACCACTCCATTAAGAAATAGTATCCAGTCACAAGTACACTGTCCCACCACGCAGTTTACCTTTGACACAGTCTTCTTACGGCTTAGATCATGAATTTCCTATACTCATAGGTCAATCAGTATTGTCTTGATCCTAAACAGCTATTACCATTTTATTACCTTTAATAGAAATATTACGCCAAAATAAGTAAGTACGTAAACTGTTTGTCGAAAGCAGCGGAAATCCGGCACTCGCTTAGAGCACTGGATAAGAAAATGGCCTCCTTTCCTCTTGTCACCAACGTGCGAACAGGGATACCTCGAACTAACTGTCGGCAGCTCGTGGTCCCCCGGTCGCGTTCTCCCTTCCCGAGCACGGGGACCCGGGTTCGATTCCCGGCGGGATCAGGGGTTTTTCACTTGCCTCTAGATGATTGGATGTTTGTGTTGTCCTCATCATTTCATCAACATTCATTAAATTGGCGAGATTGCACTGGGCAAAGGTTGGGAATTAGTACGGGCATTGATAACAACCCAGTCGAGCCCCCCACAAACCAAATATCATCATCGAACTAAAAAACTACTCTATTAGGCATAGTGACCTGTCCACCATCGTGAACAGTGAAAAATCCAGTAATACTAGACCGACGGTTTTCGATATGGCATCGGAGCAGCCCTGAGACATACACTATGTGATAAATAGTATCCGGACACATGGCTGAAAATGACTTACAAGTTCGTTGCGCCTTCCACCGGTAATACTAGAGTTCAATATGGTTTTGGCCCACCCTTAGCCTTGATGATAGCTTCCACTCTCGCAGGCATACGTTCAGTTAGGTACTGGAAGGTTTCTTGGGGTATGGCAACCCATTCTTGACAGAGTGCTGCACTGAGGAGAGTTATCGATGTCAGTCGGTGAGACCTGGCACGAAGTCTGCGTTCCAAAACATCACGAAGGTGTTCTATAGGATTCAGGTCAGGACTCTGTGCAGGCAAGTCCTTTACAAGAATTTTATTGTTGTGTAACCACTCCGCTACAGGCCGTGCATTATGAACATGTGCTCGATCGTGTTGAAGAAGCAATCGCCATCCCCGAATTGCTCTTCAACAGTGGGCAGCAAGAAGGTGCTTAAAACATCATTGTATGCCCGTGCTGTGATAATGCTACGTAAAACAGCAAGGGGTGCAAGTACCCTCCATGAAAAGCACGACCACACCACAACACCACCGCCTCCGAATTTTACTGTGGGCCCTACACACGCTGGTAGGTGACGTTCACAGGGCATTTGCCATACCCGCACCCTGCCATCGGATCGCCACATTGTGTACCGTGATACGTCACTTCACACAACGTTTTTCCACTGTTCAGCCGTCCAATGTTTACGCTCCTTACACCAAGCGAGGCTTCGTTTCGCATTTACTGGCGTGATGTGTGGCTTATGAGCAGCCGCTCCAACATGAAATCCAAGTTTTCTTACCTACCACCTAACTGTCATAGTACTTGCAGTGGATCATGATGCAGTTTGGAATTCCTGTGTGATGGTCTGGATAGATGTCTGCCTATTACACGTGACGACCCTCCAAACTGTCAGCGGTCTTTGTCAGTCAACAGAGTAGGTTGGCCTGTACGCTTTTGTGCTGTACGTGTCCCTTCACATTTTCACTTTACTATCACATCGTAAACAGTGGACCTGGAAATGTTTAGGAGTGTGGAAATCTTGCGTACAGACGAATGACACAAGTGACACCCAATCACCTGACCACGTTCCAAGTCCGTGAGTTCTGTGGAGCTCCCCATTCTGCTCTCTCACGATATCTTATGACTACTGAGGTCGCTGATATGGAGTACCTGGCAGTAGGTGGCAGCACAACGGACCTAATATGAAAAACGTAAGTTTTTAGGTGTGTTCGGATAGTTTTATCACATAGTGTACAAATCATAACGACACAGAACAGTCCATTTTCCTCGTCTCCAAGACTTCTCACAAAACTTCTCATACAGAGAAAAATAGTGTTTCGTCTATAATCTAAACAAATAACACATTTTAGGAGCAGCACATAACGATTTCTAATCTAGTCTGGGATCACAAACCCAATATCGCGTTGTTCCTATTGTAGTGTTCAGTCCGAGCATTGGTCTGATGATGCTTTCGACGCTAGTTTACCCTTGGCAAGTGTCTACATCTATGTGTAGCTACTGCATCAACTTAATATTGAAGCTCCTTATTGTAGTCAGATCTTTGACCTTCTTCTACAAGTTTGATCATCCACCCTTCCGTTCATGAACTGGTTAACTGTTCCTTGAAGCCTACCAATTTGTACCTTTCTTTAGTCGAGTTGTACTATAAATATCTTGTTTCTCTCATTCGCTGTTACACGAGCCATATATCTACTTTTCAGTATTCTTCTCCAAAACTGCAATTCGTAAGCTTCCGTTCCTTTCTGGACTACACAATTTATCGCGTGCACTTCACTTCCACATAAACCTAGACTCGATAGGAATATTTTGCAACTTAAGATTTGTGTGAGTTGTTCTCATACGTCACTTTTCCAGATAAGTATTTCATGCTACAGCTAGTCTATATATTTTAACCCTATTTAATTGCTACCCAAATCTCAAATCTTGTCTATTAAATGTCCGCATACCTTACTTTTCAGAAAAGTCTTTCTTTCTCTTGCTAGTGTACATTTCTTACCTTCTTCTCTTCTGCCATCAATAGCTAGTTTGATGTCCAAATAGCAAAACTCGTCTATAACTTTCAACGTCTTATTTATCTAGTTCCTTTAGCGTCCCCTGACATATTCAACTGCAGTCAGGTATCACTGACTTACTTTTATTGATATTCTCTTTGCAACTTATTCTGAAGACACTTTCCTCTGTATTCAACTCATCTACCAAGACACAATCCGTCTCCGACATTACAACGTCATCGGCAAACCTTAAGTTTTTTATTATTTATCCAGAACTTTAATTCATTTTTCCGATATCGCCTAGGTTTTGCTTTATTGATTGCTCTTTACACAGACTGAATAATACGAGAGACTGGCTAAAATTATTTTTAACAAATTTCTCCACTACTGTTTCCCATTCATTTCTTTCTGCTCTTACCATTTCTGTTTTGTTTCTGAAAAAGTTATGGTTGACCTTTAGAACCTTCTATGTTACCCCTGATTACTTCAGGATTTAAATGTATGTCTGAGAGTCAAAGTTATTAAAAGTATTATCTCATCCATGGTCGTTTTGAACACCGCAGCTGTTTTCGTAAATATCACCGAAAAGAAACTTTGCAAACAACCACGCTTTCCGAATGAATGATTCGTTTCGCCTGAACTAGTTTTTAATTTAAACCCATAGTCAGAAGGGAGCAAAGATTTCAAATTTCCGTCCTATAATATAACAGAATCTTCATGAAATTCGTGTTTTTAATTGTTTTAAAACTTATAACAACTGTTAAAGTTGACGTCATAAAGTGTTATCAAGTAAATCATAAATAATTTTATTTTGTTAATGAAACGGCTGTCACAGCTACTTAAAACGTGAACTAAATTCATCAATATTATCTTTTTAAAAAGTTGAATAATTTCAAATGCATTTTTAATGCAGATAAATTAGTTACCACTGTCACAAAATTCTTGATGGGGTTCCAATTATATAAATTTTTTTACACTATCATGTCCATTTGTAGATTTTGTATGTTAGGTGCAAGCATCAGAATGACAATTGTCATGAAAACATTGAAACAAAAATTATTTTGGCATCTTGCACAATTATGAAGTATGATTGGTTACAGGAAGATCTTTTGAAAAACATACTTCGCTGACATTCCTGAAAACTTCTCTTTCATCAGAAAGCTTGGAAGCGTACCTTGCATATTGGATCATTTCCTTAAAAATTGGCGATGACAGCTGATACCAGTTGAGAAAATCAGTATAAAGTTTTCTCGTTACCTTCTCAGATTTGGAAGACGTTATTACAAACTTGTGATAATTTTGCTCGTATTATTTTACTATTTTTTGAAGTTTCCGGTTGCCTGTTGTAAACACACACACTCACTTGAGGTAGGATATTTCCTGAAAGACTGAAAGCTTACTGAGCAGTATCTGTACGCGTCACTTTATTCATGTCGTGTCTATTGACGACAATAGGTTTGATTCTGAGTCCTGTTGTACACCAACTGATACTGACATCCTGGAAAGAAAAATACAATCGAAATTGAAGTATTTGTCAGAGAATCGTAAAACTAGAGAATAAAATGAATTTTTAAATACCCTGCAATAAATACAAGTCTGCTCAGTACTGATAATAAAATCTTTGTTGAAATTCGGTATCAGTTTTAACGTCTGGGTTCGAAAAGTGTCGGCAGCAACCAAGGTTTCTTCGATCGTCGCTGTTTCTTTTCTTCAAACAAACCTTGTCACTTTCGGCTGACTAATTTCGTCTTTAGTTTTGAATCTTTGAACCCAGCAGCCAGAAGCTTTAAATTCAAAATCTGTAAACTGTTGCGCTGCTACTAAAGCCCACTGTAGTAAATTCCGTGTTGTCACTTACTTATAATTCTCCCGTGATTCTTTTTTTGTATTGTTTGTAGTGTCCACGGGGGGGTGAACCTTCGCAAAATTAACAACGTTCATTTTGTAATCCAAAGAAAGACGGTCTACTTCTCTGCCTTCTTTTCTTTTGGTTCATATTCATCCGATGAGCTGTGGTCTTCGTACTTTTCGAAAGGTTCTCCTTCACAGTTTTCGTTTTCGTGAGCAAGTTTATCATCAGCCACAAGTGTTTCTTCAGTCAACATGACCATAGTACGTCTATAAATTTCTTCATACATCAACATTGTTACACGAGAAATTGTTGTTTAAGATTCAGATGTAATCAAATTATTTGCAGCAAGCAAGCGTTCGTAATAAACAACAGCATCTTTTAACATCACCTTCGACACTTCACTATATAATGAATCTGCAGCTTCTGACACTTTCGATATGTCTTCGTTGACAGACATTGTTCATTCAAATACTGTAAAATTTCCGTTAATATTTCAAAGTACAGAGCGCTGCAGCTTCTGCGAAAGTTAGGAATGAACTGGCACTGTAGCCTATTGCTCGTTTAATTCTGTACGCGCCTTGACACTTTCTGACCGTCTGTCTGTCTGTCTGTCTGTACACAGGGTGAAGAAAAATTCGCGCACTCTCACTTCGCAACGCGATTCCTCATATATTGCCAATACAAAAATGTCTCCGACAAAAGGCCTGCCGGTGTGGACGAGCGGTTCTAGGCGCTTAAGTCTGGAACTGCGCGACCGCTACGGACGCTGGTTCGAATCGTGCCTTGGGCATGGATGTGTGTTATGTCCTTAGGTTAGTTAGGTTTAAGTAGTTCTAAGTTCTAGGGGACTGATGACCTCAGATGTTAAGTCCCATAGTGCTCAGAGCCATTTGAACCATTTGGCAATCTGGCAACACTGTACTTCCAGTAACTATCTCTGTCAGGGAAAACAACAACGCCGTGCAGCTGGGGCAGTGGTTAGCATACAGGAGGTCGAAGCTTATTCGCTTTTATTTTCTAAAATAGTCTGCGTGGTACGGTATCTGGCGTCTTAATCGTCATACAGAGATTACAGTGGTTCCTCTACAAAACATTTGCAGTTACATACTAAAAACACTGAAAATGAATTACAATTGTTTTCACTGGTCAGCTTTTAAGGAAGCCTTTTGCACGTCGTAGACGCGAATTGTTTCGCGCGATAACGGCAACTGTGCGCAACCTCCGCATGTGCAGTCTGCAAGTATTGCCAAAAATCAAGGAGCGAGTGATGGGCGTCTTCGTATACATATGCCCAAGTCCCGCCCTTTGTCCAGTGAGCCGCCTGAGACTTTGTTGCAGGAAAATATTCCACCGCTGGGTAAAGAAAGGACGCGGGTTCAATAACATACGGCGGCACTCGTAGAAAACACGCGACCATTTGTCGCCCCAACAACCAGACATCACCAACGGCTACGATAGACGGCGCAGAGTGGAGAGTCCTATGGCATGCAGCTGCTGATTAGTTGGACACTTCCCACAAGTCACATATTGCCAAGTCGATCTGAGATGCGCCGGAAAGGGGCTGTGATGAACGAGGCACCAAATATAAGTCGACCGCAATGATGGTAACTAGCCTTTCGGCAGGCGAATTCGTGGGGGTTCGGAGCGAGGATAACTGAGCTCCGCAATGAAAGTAGCGATGTGTGCAAACGCGGGCCTGATGCTACCGATCGGGAACGGCGGTGAGAGGGACACTGACACAAGAACGGCAAGTAAATGGTGTGTAATGGAGGTCTCGAGACTGCGCCGTTCTTCATGCATTGTGGCCATGAAAAATGCTGCCACATGAAAGCGGACGTTCGTAAGACCAAGCCCTCCTGCATGCGGTAGGCGAGTGAGTGTATCACAGCGTACTTTGAAGACGTTCAAGATGGACCCAGCCGTCAGAAAATATCTTAATGCTGCTTGAATATAACGTCCTATCGTAATCGGCAGCGGTAGAACCTGCGTAATATGAACCATTCTGGATGTAAATGGCAACACGCTGCAAAGGATCGAGGCGGCGTACGGAACTGTGACTGATCATTATACTGGTAATTCTCACAACTTGACGAAAGTTGACCGCCGCTGTGCGATGCGTTGACGATGTGAAGGTGATTCCAAGATATCGGAGATGTTGGACACAGGGCTGGGGTGCCAGAACTTCCGGAGCTAGCCCGCGACCAACAGACAGCGCCGTGGATTTGCGCACATTCATCAAATTTCCAGCCGCTCTCCCATGAGCCGTGATGGAGTCGAGGATTCGTGTGACCTCCTCCCGTGAACGAACGAGCATCAGGAGGTCATCAGCGTATGCACGACATCGGAAGGTGTAACTGCGTAAGGTGAGTCCAGATAACTGCGTTGTCAGCAGGTTTATGAGCGGCTCCAGCGCCGCTGCAGAAAAGTACATGGCCAGGGCGCAGCCTTATAGGACCGACCGTAGAGTGGGTATCGGACCCGCCACACGCCCACTGACCTGGACCAATGAACGCGGGCTGGTATAGAGCCGCTGGTGAACCAGCAGCGAAGCCCATGCGTTGTAAGACAGAATACTGGAAGTCATGGCCTACCCTTTCAAACGCGCTGTCATAATCTACGGCAACAACCGCCGCATACCTCTATAAGTGCAATCACGTCACGACAGCCTCCAGTTGCTGTCTGGACGTTAACTGTGCAACCTGGCGTAGTTTGAGCTGTAGAGAGGACGCGTTGTAAGAGGGGACTGCAGCGCGCTGCCAACAGCGCAAAAATCTTTTAATCATTATTTAATAAAGTGATAGCGCGGTAGCGGCCCGACGTAATTCCAGGCGTCAGCTTACGAACGGGAACAACAATGTCCTCAACAAAGGCTGGCGTAATTGCAGCTGCAGGTGTGATCAGTTCATTGTACCTCCCCGTCCATCGTGTAGGCATGAGATCACAAAACTTACGACAAAATCCAGTAGGGATTGCACAGCGCACCGCTAAAGATAGCGGTTGTGACCTCCTCGGACCTGAAAGGTTCAATTAACGTAAACCCCTCCTCAACCGTGACGGTGCGCGGAACGTCCACGACGATAGGATCGTAGTCCAGGAAGGCCCCATCATCGGCACGATAAACTCGGCGATGATGCTCGGCAAAGCATATGCACTACTGGCCATTAAAATTGCTACACCAAGAAGAAATGCAGATGATAAACGGGTATTCATTGGATAAATATATTACACTAGAACTAACATGTGATTACATTTTCACGCAATTTGGATGCATAGATCCTGAGAAATCAGTACCCATAAAAACCACCTGTGGCCGTAATAACGGCCTTGATACGCCTGGGCATTGAGTCAAGGAGAGCTTGGATGGCGTGTACAGATACAACTGCCAATGCGGCTTCAACACGATACCACAGTTCATCATGAGTAGCGACTGGCGTATCGTGACGAGACAGTTGCTCGGCCACCATTGACCAGACGTTTTCAATAGGTGAGAGATCTGCAGAATGTGCTGGCCAGGGCAGCAGTCGAACATTTTCTGTATCCAGAAAGGCCCGTACAGGACCTGCAACATGCGGTCGTGCATTATCCTGCTGAAATGTAAGGTTTCGCAGGGATCGAATGAAGGGTAGAGTCACGGGTCGTAACACATTTGAAATGTAACGTCCACTGTTCAAAGTACCGTCAACGCGAACAAGAGGGTATCGAGACGTGAAACCGATGGCACTCCATAGCATCACGCCGGGTGATACGCCAGTATGGCGATGACGAATACACGCTTCCAATGTGCGTTCACCGCGATGACGCCAAACACGGATCGAACATCATGTTGCTGTAAACAGAGCCTGGATTCATCCGAAAATATGACGTTATGCCATTCGTGCACCCAGGTTCGTCGTTGAGTATACCATCGCAGGCGCTCCTGTCTGTGATGCAGCGTCAAGGGTAGCCGCAGCCATGGTCTCCGTGCTGATAGTCCATGCTGCTGCAAACGTCGTCGAACTGTTCGTGCAGATGGTTGTTGTCTTGCTAACGTCACGATCTGTTGACTCAGGGATCAAGACGTGGCTGCACGATCCGTTACAGCCACGCGGATAAGATGCCTGTCATCTCGACTGCTAGTGATACGAGGCCGTTGGGATCCAGCACTGTGTTCCGTATTACCCTCCTGAGCCCACCGATTCCATATTCTGCTAACAGTCATTGGACCTCGACCAACGCGAGCAGCATTGTCGCGATACGATAAACCGCAATCGCCATAGGCTACAATCCGACCTTTATCAAAATCGGAAACGTGATGTTACGCATTTCTCCTCCTTACACGAGGCATCACAACAACGTTTCACTAGGCAACGCCGGTCAACTGCTGTTTGTGTATGAGAAATCGGTGGGAAACTTTCCTCATGTCAGCATGTTGTAGGTGTCGCCACTGGCGCCAACCTTGTGTGAATGC
Organism: Schistocerca cancellata; assembly: GCF_023864275.1. Classification (NCBI taxonomy): domain Eukaryota; kingdom Metazoa; phylum Arthropoda; class Insecta; order Orthoptera; family Acrididae; genus Schistocerca; species Schistocerca cancellata. The sequence goes on from NC_064629.1 coordinate 577,100,227, forward strand.
TCTGAAAATCTAATCATTTGCATATAACAGCTTCTTCTTCCTGTCGGTTCAATTCCGCGTCTGTAGCACGTCATCTTCGAGGTGTAGCATTTTTGATGGCCAGTAGTGTACTACGCCCGTTTGGCAGGTGAGCCGCTGCGCACGATGACCTGGAGTTCAGTGACTAAGTTTTGTCTGCGGTGTCTGCGATTATGCACAATATGAAGCATGAAGGGATTCTCCCGGCAAATCACATCAGGTTTGCGGCCACACACCACAGCTCCCTGTAGTTTCCGGCGATCGCTAGTAGCTTATCCTTAATCATGCTGCGTCCAGTTTGTACTTTCGGGGAATGTGGCTGGCTATCAAGGTCGCGGAGGACGGAAGTAGGAGTCGGTAGTGCACTTGTACCAAGCGGTCAGGTTTAGGATTCTTCAGCCACCAGTCCACGACAGACTCGCAGGATCGGAGACGCTGTTCGCATATTGTCAACATCTCAGTGATACGTTGGAGACAATCAGGATCCTGCAGATGGTGAGTGTGGAGTTTCCATGGTACTCGACTCCTTTAAGCCTCCTGGCGGGGAAACAGCAATATACATATGTGTACCCAGTGGTCAGAGAACACCAAAGGCCAGCGCTCAACATCGAGCATTGCATCAACCAGCTTACGTGAGACATCAGTGCGCTCTAACCGACTAGCCGAATGTTTCGTGTGAAACGTAAATCCCGGGTCGTCGGCGCGCCGTAACTCCCAGGTAGCCCGTATGGCTAGATCACGAACAATGAGACGCAGCTCCTGGCACGATGTAGAGTTGAGGTATTAATCTTTCCGCCGTATACGCAGTTAAAGTCCCCTCCAAAGAGAAGATGAACGTGCCGACCTAAGAACGGTAGGGCTCTCCCCTCCGCATAAAATCGTACTCTTTCACGCCGACGTCCAGTACCACAGGGGGCATAGACATTAATGACCCGCGTGGAGTGAATCGTAAAAGGCATACCCCTGGCAGACGGGAGATACACGATGCCGTCAATCGGGATGCCTTCGCGTACATAGACCGGCACTCAACGGCCAATGTGGTTGCCATGAGAGGCATAGAAGTCGTATCCTACCATCAGGGGTAGCGCTGCTAAAAACGCACCTCTTGTAACAGTGCAATGTCTGTTTCCGAGGGCCATATCACTTCTTTCAGAAGATATATTCTAACCGGCGCGCTGATCCCGTTGACATTCAATATCGCGATACTGTATGCGTGGAGCTGTGCCCTACCCGGGTGGGGGTGCTGCAGGTCGGTGGTGTGAAGTTGCGGGGGAAACCGGAAGCAAGAGCTGCCGGCGCTCCTTGCACGGCGCAGAAATTAACATCGGCAGGTCGCCTTCCGTAACGGTGGTGACTCCTGTACGGGAATCGCTCTTTCTTCAAAATCCTCCATTCACGCCCGCGGTGACTCCGTTGCCGTGGTATCCGTATGTTCAACGGTTGCCGACACTGGGATCGCTCCTTCTTCGGAAGGGGATTCACTAGCAGGGACATTCCGTTCCGTCGATGCGACAACCACTTAGGGCCGCCAGTCAACAGATGCAGTGACGACGCTGTCGTTCACTGTCTCCGACACCGAAGCGTTCACTTCCGCCGGCTGGGATGGACGAGCGGTTCTAGGCGCTACAATCTGGAACCGCGCCACCGCTACGGTCGCAGGTTCGAATCCTGCCTCGGGCATGCATGTGTGTGATGTCCTTAGGTTAGTTAGGTTTAAGTAGTTCTAAGTTCTAGGGGACTGATGTCCTTAGAAGTTAAGTCCCATAGTGCTCAGAGCCATTTGAACCTTCACTTCCTCAATAGGTAGTGTATCGTTTGGACAGACGATGAGCCCCGTTCCGATATCGTACGGTGCCTCCTTTTGCGTCGTTCAGGGGATCGTTGTTTACGCAATCGTTCGTCCGTGTCCGATGACGGAGGGAGTCGCACCGGTCAGGCAGAAAGGTCGCCGTCGGGCAGCCAGAGAGTCGACCAAGGAGTCACGTTCCACATCAGCGTCGGTCACGGCTGCAGCCGGAGCAACCACCGGAACTGAGGACATGGCTGAAGTCACATCGCCAGTCATCTCGTCCGCAACCGGTTCAGGAAGGAGCGTAACAATTACCATCAGCTGTGCACTTGATTCAGAGAGGCGCCGAGCGGCCGGCAGCGACTTAAGCGCCGTCGCATATGTGATCGGAAGTACCGTAGACGATGAGGGAAGTACTACGGCTCCAGTTGGTAGCTGCGTTATCCGTCGCTGCATATATTCAGATGTGATGTGCCCCTCTTTACCTCACAGAATCCCGGGTTCGATTCCCGGCCGGGTTGGGGATTTTTTCTGCCCGGAGACTGGGCCTTTGTGTTGTCCTCACCATTTCATCCTCCTCATCATCATCATCATCATCCGTGACAGTAGCTAGATTGGACTGTGAAAAAAATTAGACTGTGTAAAAATTGGGACTTTGTACAGGCGCTGATGACCGCACAGTTGAGCGCCCCATAAACCAAACATCATCATCATCACCCGTCTTTTCCACACCCAGAACAAGTCCGCGGCTGTCCGTCGTACATGATTACTGCTCGACATCCGCTGATGTCACATATGACGGAACATGGTTGCGCCGATCAATTGAGATTTTACGCACTCCGTTAAGAGGAGGATATGTGCGTATGTGGGCCCCTGCGTTCTGCCTTATGATCATGAACAGCGCCGTATGGCCGAAAAGCCGCTACGACGTCCGCTGCTGGAACCTCGAATGGTTGTTGGGACACGAGAGTAGTTCGAACGCCTAACCCCGCATGTTCGACTTTGTCCACCCCGACGTTACCGTCAGCGTAACGGAAACGGAGTCCCTATTTGGTCACGTTCAAAATGCACTCACTCGCAGTGTCATTGATCGTTTTAACCTAAACAGTGTTGCTGAGAATCGAGAGGTGGATACCCAGAAGTTCCAATGTCGGGATCTTCACGTCTTCACGGAGGAAACGTTCCACATCTAAGGCTTTCGGTTGTGCATATTACGGGCAAAAGTTGAAATGTATTGTCGATTTCCTGAACTTATTTTCCATGATCTCAGTGCGTGAAGCCTACGTGCAGGTCAAGTCTCAATGTCAACAAACACGTGCTCACACGCTCCGCAGTACGGCACGTACACCCCGGGCGACTGCTAACGCCGGACTCATGACTGGGCTATTTCGCTTGTCTGCTGGAATGCTACTTCTGACTGCATATGAGAGCCGTATGAACCACGCTTAAAACTTAAGAACCTTTTCTTTCGCATATTTCTGGATGGTGCGCTTTGAGACTTCTATGAGTGACCACCCTTGAGGAGTATTATCAGCCTGTGAAGTCTCATCCCGAACTGAACTTCCGAGACTGGGAGGTTCCCTTGTCAGCAAACCGTCAGATGGTAGCAAGGATTTCTTGTAAAAATTTCACATTTTTAATCTATATTATGACAGAATATTGACGATTTTCATATTTACATAATCTTTTACAATGTATGTAAGGTCCTAACCTTTTATTTACTTGAGGAAGAATTTTTCTCTATAAATTACAAAACATGTGCCTGTAACGACATGATGGCGCATATATGACATTAAGTCAGCTAGTGATAGGATTGGTTGTACCAATGAACGGGATGCTGCAGTAACGGCGTGATTCTACAACTATGATGTATAAGATGGCAAATATTCTTTTTCTTACCCTATACCGTGACGGAAGCTATATATTTAACTTTTGAAAATATTGCCAATGTAAACTGAAATATTTTTTTTAAAATTAACTTCGTTTACTTATGGCAGTATACACATTCCCTCTATCAGTATAGCTTCATAAAATTTGAATAAGATTTTGTTGTTATATTTTGTTTCTTAGCCATATTTAGTCATTCAAGATGGTGTCAGGTTTGTTGTGGATATGGCTGTATATTTCTGTCGGTCCCAACAAATTCATCTGTACTTCATTTTCAGCAAAATGTAGATTTTCTAAGTTTTCTTGAGTGGTAGTCTTTGTGTCGTATGTTGGTCTATGTGAGCAATGAAAGTCCATTTGATGAAAGAACCGAATCTTTCCAATAATGTTCATCATAGCTGTAGAAATATGCCAGTACTGAATCATTTTGTTCACTGGTACAGCCAATAAAATTACTGGTTAAGTTAATGTCATGTGTCCACCACCATGTTTTCAGTGAAGCTCCTTTCCGGCAGGTTCCATATCAATGATGCTGACCCCTATGCTGTAATTTATAGACAATAACCTTTTCTCAAGCAAATAAAATGTTAAAAACTTGTACACAGAGCAAAAGCTTCTGTAAACAAGAAAATCATCAATATTCTGATATGGTATAGGTTCAAAACGTGAAATTTTTACAAGAAAGCCTCGCTGCCGTCTGACGATGGGATCATGCCCGAAGCTACTTACGGCGAGATAAATCATTCATAAAAAGTGCGGCTGAGGTTACAATATTTTCTTCAGTCATACTGCCATATCGTTCACTAAATCTATAGTGATTATTTGGTGTAATTACTAGGTCCAATAAAAAAAGTCCATCAAAATCTACGTTGGTCACTCTTCTTCAATAAACGCATGTAACATTTGTATCTGAAAGACAAGGGGGTAGGGTAGCGTTTTGCTCCATCGCATCTACAGATGAAGTCCAATCGGTCAACCGGGAAGCATTAGACAACTTCCGAGAATACAACCAGAGTAACCAATGCCAATACTACTAAGCAGGATTCCTCATTACGGGAAGTTCCATAGGGTGACCAAAACTTTATGAGTCAGAATGACGCAGATGGTAGAACACCCTAAACAAGGTATTCTGAGATTAGGATCCCACGACTGGAAATAAGAACTTCAAGCGATACAAGAAGTGGAACGATCAGTGCATCCGAGGCTTGTATTTGTAAACCGATTATGTTTCTTAAAAATCAACTGCCTTTCGCATTGATGTTATAGTGCTACCGAGAAAAATATTAGCCCATTGTCTCTGAACGTACCGGTTTACAGTTAATGAATGATTTGCGAAGATGTAGCAATTCTCGTTAGTGGAATTTGGAGACACGCGTTTAATGTGTGGTGCTGTGGGATATATTGCTTGCAAAGCAGAGAAAAAAGGACAGAGAGAAGTTTAGCATAAAGCGGCAACCGTATTGGGAAAAATTATCGGCCTGCTTTGAAATGTAGGAGTAACTGCGTCGTTCTAACAGTAAAGTGCTGACGAAGGCTATCAACAAAGAATTTTGTGTGCAGTAAAATTTAAGGAGATGGTGTTTGACTATAACAGTGAAGCTGTCCGTAAATTCCACACTTCGAAGAACGCAGTGTCGAAGTACTAATGGAGCATAAATTATACCCCAAAACAATGTGAGCAGGGAACATTCAGTTCAGTTTTTTCACTGATTACGTTGCAATAGATGCATTGAGATATGCGGTCGTCATTATGAGCAGTTGTTATGAGGAAAAGTTGTTGTTACAAAGTGCAAGTTGTTCGTGTCAGTAAAAAGAAACTAAATATTTATTTCCCAAAATACAGAGGTTATCATCTTAGCCACAGAACGTAAAGAATCCTTTTTCGCCTTTTTCCAATCGCTCTTAGTCAGTCAAACTCGCCGCGTGACGAAATGTCTGCTGGTCACACATTGGCATAAATATTGATGACCTGTGAAAAATGCTGAGTTGCACCGTGGTTCGGAATATCCGTTAAACTGTAGGTAGCCCTGTAACTGGTTACGTTAGTCAGTTCAGAAGGCTGGAGGAAGTCAACGGCAAGCCACCTTCAATAATACACAGAAGTGTTCGACCCAAACTTCGGTTTGATAGCCGCTTTTCTGAATGGTCTAATTACAATAACTTTTTATTTGACGTCTGTTACGCGCCACTGCAGCTTGGCCGCAACGGCTACCGTCTGCTCTTCGGCTGAGCATCGGTCAAACATACTGTGTACCTCCCACGCAGGCAGAATGTATTGTTTTCCATTGCTGTCGGCGAAAGTCAAACAGGCTGCGTACAGGATTCTGCGTAGCAGTTGTTAAATAACGCTTGTTCTGAGTGCGCCGGTTGCTGTGCACTAATCCAACACTGCAAGTTAATTGACCCTTTGTTGTGGTACACTGCCAATAGCGGGCGCTGCGCACGTGAGATAGAGAGTTGCAGTAAGAGGAACCCAGTTTCAAGATGTGAAATAACAAATCACTTGTAATTTCAATTAGACGCCATAATAAGCAAGCGACATGGGTGGCGAACATCATTCTGAATGCTCAAAAATATTCATGCTCTGGCCCTCAGGAGAAGCCTCTTCCTAAAGAGTACAAACAAACCACACGCACCTAACATGCATTCCACAACTTCCGAAGTCACAGTCAGTGCACTGGCCAAAATGTTACTAGTCGAAAACACGGGATTCAGGGGTCTGAAAAAGATTCATTCCGTATCAGAAGGCTGTATCTTTTACATAAATGGAGACAGAAATTTCTGGGGAATTTGAACATACTCATCGGTACTTGGCCTTGTCGCCATTTGAAAGTTATTGGTTCATATTGTTGCACGTAATGTATCTCACTAGTACAGTTAGCTTACTCACTGCGTCGAGTAGTGATCTTGATGACATAGAAATAAAAGTCGTTTTGTGCTCTCCTTTTCAATTGGTGCACATCTGTTACATTTGCGTCATGTGAATTTCGTCGGGGAAGCAGCATTACACCTCCTACAGCGTAAGAGGTGTACCATTGGCCTATAAGGTTGTCTGATCTTTCAGTATTTTATTTTTCTTGGCGTTCCGTAAAAGACTCCGTTTATGTGCCACCCCTTCCAACAACTTCGGACGCAGCATGGCAACAGCAGTGGGTGCAGTACCTCAAGAAACGCTCCCAAAAGTATAGAAGGATTAGGAATTTCATCTCGATGAAACTTTGTGCCAGACTAAAACTATGTGCTACACTGGGACTCTGTCCTTGGAGCTTCGAAACACGATTCACCACCCACCCTCACATCTTTATTTTCGACAGTGCTTCAATCTCCTACATTCCAAACTTGGGTAGTTTAAAGAGTGATCACATGCCCGTGAAGGGCAAAGCTTCTTGGGTCGAGTCCCGGTCCTACACATAGTTCTGGTCTACTAGGAAATTTATAATCAGAGTACACTAAGCTACTGAGTGAAAATACATTCTGGTATCGTCTAGATGTTCGTGGTGCTTCTGTTGGAGATCACATTGAAGATTTGGTAAAAGGTAAATGAAAACACCCTTACCCCACGCTCACTTAACCATAAGCGACTGAAGACAATCGAACTCATTGCCTACCTAGTCCGCCCCAGTAGCTGAGTGGTCAGCGTGACGGATTGCCGTCCTCCGGGCCCGGGTTCGATTCCCGGCTGGGTCGGAGATTTTCTCCGCTCAGGGACTGGGTGTTGTGTTGTGTTCATCATCATTTCATCCCCATCCGGCGTGCAGGTCGCCCAATGTGGCGCCGAATGTAATAAGGCCTGCGCCAAGGCGGCCGGACCTGCCCCGCGAGGGGCCTCCCGGCCAATGACGCCAAACGCTCATCATCATCATCATTGCCTACCTAGGGAGTAAAATTACATCAGACGGCAGGTCAAAGAAGGCCATTGTAAGCGGAATCCACCAATGCTTTTAACAATGGAAGAAACCTTTTCGCATCCAGCATCATAGACAAACATCTCAGGAGAAGCTCGTACAGACGTTTGTTTGGAGGGTGGTGCTGTACGGGAGTGAAACATGGACAATCGGAGAAGCAGAAAAACATCGAGATGTGGTGCGACCACAGAATGCTCAAGATATCCTGGGACGAGATGATGCCAAACGAAGAGGTACTCCGCAGAGTCGAGAAAGAGAAGCCTTGTCTTCTGAAGTTAATCGAACAGAAAACGGACACATGACTGAGACATGATGGTATCATTGATAGTATCGTTGAAGGGACAGCAGAAGGGAAAAATGCAAGAGGCAGACTGAGGCTAGAATACATCAACCATATCCCAGAGGATACCAGTTGCACCACCTATACCGCTCTCAAGAGGACATGCATGGCGAACTGCTGCTAACCAAACCTGATGGTTGAAGATCTAAGAAGAAAAAGAAAACTTCGAACCAAGCATCAATGTAAAAAGTACCCAATGATTGTATATTCATGCCTGTAAAATGTATATGCTTGTAAAATCGGATGGTTCTTTTGGAAATGAAAACTTTGTAACACAGGGTGATTATAATTAAAGTTAAGCTTCCAAAACGTTGTAGAAATTAATCCACTGGTAATAATGACGTCAAATTGCAACGGAATATTATCGGAGAAGGGGGAAAACGTACGGCAGGAGAATAAAAGTAGTGTGAACATTGATCAATAGATGGCGCTGTATGTGTCAGCATAGGTAAATAAAAACACCTGTCAAGCGCACGACCAATTCAAGTTAGTATAAACACGTCGGGTACACAGCTTTTCCTCTCTTTCGTATCTGCGATGTTCGCCATGATTGTCTCAAAGCAGGATCGCGCTTGGCTTGTAAAGCTGTGTTACAAGAATGATGACTGTGCATACGTCGCTCTGCAGAAGTTCCGGACACTGAAGGGTTTGAAAAAAAGGCGTTGGTCTGATGATTACCATGGGTCTGGAGAAAATGTTTGAGAAATTCGAAAAGACGCGTTCTTTTGGTGTGCAGCCTGGTAGAGGAAGGAAACGAATTGATTCGACGTCAGTGGAAGCAGTGGCCACAGCAATGCAGGAGGAGACGAGTGGTGGTGTGTACACGTGTAGTGCACGGAGAATTTCCCGAAAATTGGACATACCCGTGAGCACGGTGCGTAGAATCCTGCAGAACAGCCTTCTTTTTCATCCATTCAAAATTACCCATGTGCATGAGTTGCTTCCTGTTAACTTCCCAGCAAGAGAGACCTTTGCCTTAGAATTTCTTGCTCGCATGGAAGTGGATAATGGTTGGCCGTGGAAGATTTTGTGGGCAGACGAAGCCCACTTCCATCTGACAGGATATATCAAAACACAGAATTGTCGAATATGGGCAACGGAAAATACACACGCAAATCAACCAGCCATATTTTTTCTAAGAGACAGGTGCTTCCGGTTCTGTTACCTGTGCCGTCACTGGTAAGCACTACGAGCGTCTTTTGCGCAACCACGTCATTCCAGCTCTCCAGCAGCGTGGGTGTGTGGATGGGGTAATTTTTATGCAAGATGGCGCACCTCCGCACATTGCAACTGTAGTTAAGCAGCTGCTGAAGCGCCATTTCGGAAATGCTAGAATTATCAGCCGCCATTTCACTACAGCCTGGCCGTCCCGACTAGAGTCCTGCATGACCGAGTAAGCGAGCACAAAATACGAGGTGGGGCGAGCACACCCTAACTGGATAGGCTGCTCGCACTAGTTCTAGTGACCGAGCATAGAAGCCGTGACCGAATACGTAGCACGCAACTTCAAACACATTACACGTGTCATTATCCGTGTGAGACTGCAGCCAGTACGGGCTTCTCATTTGTGGTGTCTCTCTCTCTCTCTCTCTCTCTCTCTCTCTCTCTCTCTCTCTCTCTCTGCAATCATGCAGTGCGAGGAAACCAGTGCAGTAAGACGTAAGATTGAAATCAATGTTTACACGTTGAAGAGACGGGAAGGTCTAAAAAGCCAAGTACGGAGCATATTTTTGGTGGTTGTAGACGAAAACAGTGCGTCTACTGGATACGTATCGTGCATGAACTGCTCCACATTATTGTGTTTCCAATCGGGAACCACTCTTTTAAAGAAACACAGTTGCAAGAAACCTCACAAAGATACTGCTCCTTCAGGAATACCGGCAGTAATAAAAAACAGTATTACAGCAAAGTGTGTTGCAATGTGTGCTAAAGATATGAGACCTTTTAATGCTGTTTGCGGTGAAGGTTTCAGAGAACTAGGCCAAGAATTAATACATCTAGGTGCGCATTATAGAAAAGTTAACGTGGCAGATGTCATGCCACATCCCTCTACTATAAGCAGACATGTCAAAGAACAAGCTGATGCAATACGAAACAGTATAATGCCTTCTGTTATTGTGGAAGTTATTAATAAAACATGTGCTGCGATAGTTGATATGTGGACTGATTCGCATAATCAGGTGCACTATTTGACGCTTACATCACATTACATTAACACAGATTGGTCTCTTCTGATCAATGTTTTTTTTTTTTTTTTTACAACAAAATTCCCGGACGTCAGGAAGACGGGAGTAAATATTATAAAAGAAAGTGCTCTGTGAATTTAGCTGTGTAACTTACCCGATCTTCGAAACGTTACTTTTATATTAAAAGAAAGAGAGAGAGAGAGAGAGAGAGAGAGAGACAGAAATAGAGAGAGAGAGAGAGAGAGAGAGAGAGAGAGAGAGGCGTTGGATTTGTACAGTACAGTACAGAGCAGCGAGCCGTGGCGAGACGTCAGCGGTGACCGGTCATGCTCGGTTATCCGCGTGTCCGGAATCCGGACAACAGACATGGCGCGAGTACGTGACCGAGCAGAGTCGTGTGGGGCCGGACACGAGCTGCTCGGTCCCCCCGTCAACAGGCGAGCCGTGACCGGTCAAACATGGAGCGTTGCAGCACTCTAGTCCCGACCACTTCTAGCTGTGGGGCTATCTGAAAGATGTTGTGTTCAGTGTTCCGGTTGCAAACTTAGCTGCATTGAAGGCACGCACTCCGCAACACATTCTGAACGTGAGCCCGGAAACACTTCGATCAGTTGTGGAACATGCTCTTTCTTGATTTCAACTTGTTGCAGATAACGGAGAACAGCATGCTAAACATGCTTTGTGCCAATCACGCGGAAATTAATATTCCGATTTCATTTTGATTGATGCTTTTCATGCGGTTTTTGGCCTCAGGACAATTAAAAACCAATCTGACTGGTGCTTTTTATGCGGTTTTTGGCCTCAGAACAATTAAAAACCGATTTTTACCATCTGATGTGATATGACCTTACCATGGCGGATGGGCTTACGTAACAATCAGCACCACACTTGTACACCCATGCACACTGAGTAGTACAGCTTGTTTAACGTCAAAAGTACACCTTAGGCATTGTGTATGATTCATTTGTCATTTGTAGTAGACCACTATTAAATTATGGTACTTACGGAGCTATCTATTGCTACATTTTGTAGCTATTTGGTTTTCTTCTGCCATACGTTTTCCCCCTTCTCCGATAATATTCCTTTGCAATTTGACGTCATTCTACAGCAGTTTGAAAGTATAACTTTAACTATAATCACTCTGTAGATTCTCTAAGTTAAAATTCATTCCAAGATATTAACTTTATTGACTGAGAAGATTTAGCCTTGTGAAATCCGGAAACACCATGAATAATGACTTGGTAGCCGTACGGGAAATTTGCCACATGTCACATGTAATAATGTACCGAGGCCTCCGGCTGGCGCCGAAGTTAAGGACAGCACAAGGTTTCCAGCACCAACGCAGTGTATAGTTAAACATTCATTTCACTCTCTTGCTTCTCAGCGGCGAGGATAGACTTTTGCCGTAGAATTTTCCAATATTCAGGTAAATGATGAATGGTGACTTGCTATAAATGTGGAAAAATGTATGTTAATGCGGATGAGTAGGAAAACCAATCGTTTAACTATCGAATACAGCATTGCTGGTGTACTTCTTGGCACAATAACATCGATTAAATGTCTAAGCGTAATGTTGCAAAGTGATATGAATTGGAATGAGCACTCCAAGTTAGTAGGGAAGACCAATCCTCTACTTCGTCTCGTTGGGAGCATTTAAGGAAAGTGTAGCTGATCTGTAAAAGGAGGCGGCGTATAGAATGCTAGTGCGACCAACTTCTGAGTACTGTCCGAGTGCTTGGGACCTCCACCAGGTCCAGTTAAAGGAAGATATCGAAGCAATTCAGAGACATACAGCTAGATTGGTTACTGGTAGGTTCGATTAGCATACAAGTATTAAGGAGATGCTTCGTGAACTCAAATGAGAATCCCTGGAGGGAAGACGACGTTCTTTCGAGAGGCGCTATTGAGGAAATTTGGAGAACCGACATTGAAGGACTGTACTGAATACGAGCAAGTACTGCGAAGGGATTTGACAGGAGGGGTAAGGTCGACCTATTATGTAATGGTGTAAGATGTAGCCTAGCATCTGCGGAGATGGGTTGGTATATGGGTCTGAATGTAATGTAGGCGGGTAAGTGGTTGGGGGGGAGGGGGGAGTGAATTCTACCACAGTCATGAAGGGGAATAAAATGAAAGTATGAGGAGAGAAGAGACCATCTTATTGTGAGTTAAGGTATGTAAGAGCAGCAGACTGTGGAAGTGGAAATGGTGGTAAATGTAGAGTTTGGGTGATTTTTTGGTTTTTGTAGAGCAGTGGAACAGGATTAGATATTGGGGGAATTTATTTGACTATTGCAGTGGAGTTTCTGAGGTGTTAATGTTATACACACAGGGTGCTGGAGAATTTTATGACCTGATAATGTATTCGTGTTCTGGAGGGTAATGAGACGCTTGAAGTATTATGGAATTCATGGCGTTAAAGAGTGTACAGGGAGTGATGGAAGTTTTGTAGGAGAAAATGTGTCAGACCACGTGTTTATAGCAGCAGGAGATGGCAGTGAGATTCAATCCCCATGCTTAGCTTTTCAGTACGTTGAATAGTTTTTAGTCAATTAAGGACTTTGTACTGGGTCAGTAGGTAGATTATTTATATTAGTTTATGACAGAGGGTTACAGCAGTCACTACCATAGCGGAGTACGCCAAATCGGATATTAAATTGATCTTAGCCGAGACAGGATACGTTCGAAATGTGACTGTTACAGTGCGCCATGATATAACAACTTTGTCTCAAATGCGTATCAAAAGTTTCTCAACGCGAAAGCTGTACTGAATCCACGAATGGGACCATACCTAAAGTTCACGAACAAGTTGAAACTTCATTGATCTATAACTACCTTAGCAACAACCAGTGCCCAAGATAATACCATAGGGATTAACCTCTGACTATTTATAAAACCCAGTGGTCAATGACGGTAATGACAAGGACCAGGTGAACCGTAGTGGGGAACATCTCAGTCATCAGCACGCAGCGGCTCCACCTGGAGGCTGCCCACTGTCTATGCCGATGCTTCTGGTGGAAATATAAGATATCGAAATTAACGTATATTGCAGAGCTTCATCGTAAAAATGATTCCCTATATTTTTGGAGAGGTCAATCTGAAGCAGCCACTGATTGCACAAGTAGCTGAGATGGAGCAGGAGGGAACTTTAGGATTTCTGGAGGGTAGCAAACGCGTACTGCAGGCGAACAGTAGAACGAGGGTACAAAAACTTTGCTTTGGCACGTCGTCAACGTGAAAGTAAAATAAAGAAATAGGGAGAGAATTGAATCTTATGATACGTATGCAGAGAGGCAGAAAATATGATAATCTGATGCGTTTAATACTGACAAGACATTTGACTGAAGACTGAATAAAGACATTTCTGGCCATTGGTTGGCGTCGGACGAAGAGGTGCCCGCCTGGGCACAATCATAACTCCGTAGGCAACTGCAAACATTTGCCCGTGAAGGCATTGGCTGCTTTGCCTCATAGTAGGAGAAATGTATTTACAGTTATGGCTATTAATTTTGAAATAATGAACAGCTTACATACTTTTTCTATATGTCTCTTTTTTCATTTGACTGCTCCTCTTAAGTTGCGTGAGATTCGTTCCTTCAAGTCGGATCAAGAAAGCTACAATGTAATCCTAGGCGGCTGCAGTAAGAGTTAGTAGAATTTGATGGAGACTATAACTGCTGAGTGGTATGACAGTCTGTAGTAGTCTGTAATTGCCCGTACTTTCGAGATGTCAGTCCGCGCACTCGTTAGTATAAATAGGCTGTTGGCCTCCTGTACGTCACTTATCTGTTACGTCCTCCGTCTCACTGAAACCGTATCCATCTCTCTGTGGTTCCATTTTTTCCTACGCGAGAGCCAATTTCACGGTACGATAGTTCACAATCCCGATAGGCAACGATTCCCTCGTGGTAAATGGAGGAAATCTATTCGTACGCTGGTCTCGTTCATAGACACTGCATCCAGAACACAACCGTGAATGAGAACACCATGGAAACATAAAGACTCTCTCTCTCTCCCAATGGTTCCTGACCTCTAGTTACAAAGCGCACAGTAGTATCACCAATCGTTCGTTTCTTGCACCACCCGAGTAAATAATAAATAATATATTGTTCTCGTTTTCCTCTTATCTGCTAGAGGATAATGCACCTGATTAACCATTCAAAACGGCCAAAAATACTCTAAAATCTGCGTTGAAGTAATTATGGTGTTCTGGCAAAACACAATCATATATTTATTAGAGAACATCTTTTACACACCATTAACCGCACTAGAAATGTTTGTTTTCTAAAATATCAGATGGGCAGTAAACTCTTAAACCGATTTTGACAAATAAACATTTCTGATGCAACACTCATGCTGTAAAGATGTCGTAATGACTGAGTGTTGTGTGATGTCCTTAGGTTAGTTAGGTTTAAGTAGTTCTAAGTTCTTGGGGACTGATGACCGTAGATGTTAAGTCCCATAGTGCTCAGAGCCATTTTTTTTTTTTTTTTTTGTAACGATGTCCTTTAATAAACATCTTATGGCTTCGGAGCACTAAGCATTCAAGATTTTTATAATATATAATTATGGATATGCGTTTCACATTTATCTCATTTACAGGAAGAAACCTAGTGGAAAGCATTACATTCTGATGAAAGAAGCCAACTTGATACGTCACATACTGACAATTCTATGTGGATTGCCTCTCCATCGTCTCTTACGTAGATGGATTGTGAACTTCATTGGGAGACCTTACAAGAAGGCTTCGTAATCCACGTGCTGGATTACGTTTTGCTGTTTGCAGATGACATGTTGTATATTGTGTAGCATAACAGCTACCAAAACAAGAGGACAATAACATAATGTAAGGTATGTTACTTTTCGCCAATTAAGTTATAAATGCTACTTTTACATAATGTTGTAAACGACGCAAATGTTAATATGTTAACAACAAATTTACAGTTAAAAATAAAAATAGAACCCACTGACGATAGCACAAAGTGCTGAAACATGTATGGGTGAAACAAAAGAAAAAAAGGTGTCTTGCATAAGGCGGAACTTCTCATCCCATTTTCTTAGCAAGCACGGAGACAAGAAGAAGAACTGCACCACAAGATGATTATTATTGTAGATTCTAAAGACCTTGCTCCCTTCGCCGATGGCGTACGGTAGGAAGACGGTCCGTTGTCGATGTATGCACAAATGAAAGATAGATAGGCAATCAATCCATAGCGAGAAAGAATAGCGGGTAGTGATACGGACCCACGATTCCCAAAATTCTCTCTCTCTCTCTATTTCCATTTTACATTCACTTAAAACGCATATGTAGAATGAGAATATTTTATTTAGCGTTAGTTTCGTGTACGAAATACGTCACTCAAACAGCGAAATGATGGAAGTAAACGGAGAGGAAATGAATTTGCTAATGCGCTGCAAAAACAGAGAAAGGTCTGCAGAATAATAGACCTGAATACCCTTAATCTAAATTCTTGAAAGCTGCGGAATACATTTTGCTCTCTAACTGCTTTGTGTTCAGAGGAGGGTAGGATGGATACATGAAATGAACGTTTGTCGCAGACATTCGTCCAAATTGCTGAACTGGAGACTCACTTTGTGACCGTCAGTGTACGGTGCAACATTCTGCAACCTCACCAAGATGTGTATTCCAAGATGTTTCTTTCAGGGGCTTCGAGTTCATATTTATAAATATGTGAAAGAGAAAATGGCTGTTTGTATTCAAGGGGCGTTTGTGAAAGTCTTGTTCGAAATCTGAAACATTTTGTTTCCTGCTGCCTGAACTTAACATTCACAGTAAGCGGGAGAATCTGTCGATGTTCGTACCCTTTTCGCTGCCCGATTATGAATTCATGATTAACGGGTTTTTTCTTCATTTGTGCGGCTAAAGTATCTGTATTTCCTGTCTAAGCCCTCTGATGTCTGCCGCCATAAATTAGTCTGAACAGGTAGGATCGACATTCCGTCTCCAGTACCGGGCCAACCTTAAGAATTGCTAAAGCTCAGAAAGTGTTGAATTCCTCGCCCTACACAAATGCTCATAGCGTGAGCGAATGTCAGGATTTCAGACGCTGTGAGAGGCTGAGAGGACGAGTGAAACCCACAAAGCTGTTTTGTCTGTTCTATATGTAGTGTTGCGTTCCCTGGGATCACACTGGACGACAAAATTTACACTGGGCCAAAATATTATGTTAATTACCCAATGCGATAATGAATTGCTCCGGGAAGCGTTGAGGCCGCTGACTCGGTAAGTGAACTAGATGAGAGGGGCAGAGACGAATGAAGAGTCATTAAAACAACGATACGAACCTAAAATGGGTAAATCCACTGATGTAAGTGACTCTGACAAAGGGCAGAGTGTTACGACCCATTGCTTGGGAGCGAGCCTCTTGAAAACGGCGGAACTGGTAGGCTCTTCGTGTGCTGCTGTCGGGAGCATTTACGGAAGATGATTGAAGAACGGTGAAACCATGAGTATGCGACAAGTACTGGTTGTATACGGAACATCACACAATGTGGAAGTCGAAGCACCACTACCTAAAGAGAAACCGCGGTGCATTCGGTGTGACGTAACGAGCCGAGACGCTGCTCTGGCAGAATCGAGGCGAACGCCCCGCAATGTTTCTCAAACGATTTTGCACACTCTACAGGGTAAAAAAACTTTGATTTCTACGTTAATTGTAGCTTTATATATCAACTTCTTGCTGAAATGCCCATCAATTCGTTAATTGTCATATTAATTGAGTTGTTTCCTGTATAAACATCAAATTCGAAAACGTTGAAATGAAAAATTGGGGTCGCTAAGATTCTGCGTTTGGCTCACATTACACCAAATTTTGCTGACAATGAAATTTAGCTAAGATATTGAATTCTTTTTTAGATTTGGGAGGAGGTCTGCATCTGTCTCAAATCTCGAGAGAATGGGTTTTAAGTTGCATGTTCACTTTAGTTCGCATGATCATGGGAGTGAAATGATCATAACGTCACTCATATCTCGTAATCCGTTCGAGATACCGAATTAAGATTTCGGCCAATGATATGAAGCAGAGAGGACAGTATTTTTCCCTGTAGTCGATGTACGGATTTTTTTCGAAGGTGATATAGCAGAAGCTGTAGTTTTTATTTTAATTTTTTTTTCAAAGCAGTACTGTATTTTTGAAAAGTCGTCGACAGCTAGTGAAAAAAGAAGTTGCTAGTATGAAAGAAACGAAATTTCTTCTCTTATTCTACTGTAAATCAACACAATGAAACTTTCCAAAGGCTTTTCTTTCTACCCTTAAATTATCTTTGACATACGAAAAATTACTGTATATAGCGTACCTTCAGTGCGTTCCTATTTATGTCAGAATGAGGGAGCGACTCTTTTTACTAGAAATATCCCCTAATTCATTAGAGAAAGTGACTTCCACGAATACTTAGCAGGGTTTCAAGTCGTCTGCTTTTCACAATTTCAGAGTTACAGAAGTGTTTTACTGTGTCAGTTCTGGTCTGGAGCAAAAATGCAGAATTGTGCTATTTAAAATAACATATTTGATGCCTTCTTATCTGTGGTTGACAAGGTTGCGAAAATAAGATAGTCATTAATTTATGAACCGCTTGAGACAATTCATTAAGGTTAAAGTAGTTTAGAAATATGTATAACTTATCTTTAACACACCAAAAAGTAATTAAGGTGGAGACGTAACCTGTTCGCTCTGAATGGATATAGGAGAGAAAGGATAATTCACTATTGCTGTGAAAGATTTTCAAATTTCTCATACGAAGAACAGGAAGAAAATCTTTTGGTATGTTACAGTCACTGCTGTTCAGTATTAAAAATACGGTAGGTTATACAATTCCGCCAAAATTGCAACAGAACTGGCGTTTTGTTTCTGTCTAAAATGTTAACCTTTTCTCATTTGAAGAAGCATCATCAGTTATGAGTAAGGACTACATTTCTTTTGTTGACAGGTTTAATTTTACTTATTTTGCCAAATCACAGTATACTTTGCACAAAATCACCTTGCATTAGCTGTTTCGTCAGGATACTGAAACAGGATGTTTTATTAAACAATTAGTTGGTGACCAGAGAGGTCAATATCTTACGGAAGATCTCATTGAGTCGGTTTACAGTAACATAAGAGAAGAAATTTCATGTTTTTCATACTGACAAATTCTGTTTCCACCAGCTGTCCATGACTTAAAAAATTACAGTTGTGGATTAAAAAACTGTAAAAACTGTAGCTTCTGCTACATCGCCGTAAATAAAATTCCATATGTTAAGGATACAGCAAAACAGTCTTCTCTTTGCGTGCTATCATTGTCCAAACTCTCATTTCGATATCCCGAACGGTTTAGGAGATATGAGAGATGTTATGAATATTCCATTCGTGCTCTAGTACGGTCTGAAACGAACATGTGGTGTAATATGCACCAATCGCAGAATCATAGCTACCCCAAGTTTTCATTGTAACGTTTTAGAATTTATGATTTATATAGAAAATATCACAACAAATGTGACCATTAACGAAATGAAGCTGACTTACGAAGCTACAAGTAATGTGGAAATAAAGTTTTTTTCTTTTTTTATCGAAGAGATTCTTTAAAATCGTTTTAAAAACGCTGAAGGGCTCACGCCTTGACTCTGTAAGCGCAGCGCCTCGCAAAGCCTGACCGGTCGGGTGACACCACACCGAGCACGCTGCATCTCTTTCTTTATGTGGTGGTGATGAATGCTTTCCCGCTCTGTAAAGTGCGAGTAAGTTCCAAAACGATCTTCGGTAGATCTGACGATGTAGTAAAATGCAGGTAGAGGCATGAATATTTCCGAGCACACAGCTCAATGCACACTGTTCAGCATGGGGCTCCGCAGCAGACCACCCCTACGTCATCTGGTGGGATAAACCTCGTTTTTTCTTACAGCAGATCAATGGTGGTCTCTATATATGACGTCAACCAGAAAAATGACTCCTCTGAAATTGCATCAAGCACCAGACTAAGGTCACTGGGGCAGTATGACGCTATGCGTGACAGTCACATGGGCTTACATTAGATCTCTAGCAGTAAGCGAAGACTCCATGACACCTGTGAACTACATGAGCATTGTTTTATATCTCCCGTATGGCATCATCTACCAGCAGGATAACTGTCCTTGTCAGAAGACCAGATTCGTTCTGTTATCATATGAGGGTATCAAAATCGCGTGACGTGAACCAGATGGAAGACATATGGGTCGCAGTCAAGTGCCCGCTCCACTCCCACAAATCACCGGTACGTAATTTACGGGAATTGCGTAACTTACGAGTAGACATTTGGTGCCAAATATCCCCGGAATCGTACCAACGATTTGTTGAATTTATCGCACACAGAATCACTGCTGTATTGCGTCCAGTGTTGGATCAACACGCTGTTGAGCAGGTGGTCATAACGTTTTGGTTAATAGGTTACGATGCCTGGGAAATATGGACAGCACACAGGATGGTTTTCTTTAGATGCATAGGTGGAATATGATGACCTGTTTAAGCAGGCTGAACCACTACTTGAATAGAAAAGGTAAGAGGTTTGAATGACCAGTAACAATTTACACCATTGGCGGAAAAACATACCATTTCTTATCTATGTCACACATCTGACGAATGTTGATTTCGTAGAATGACCAGTGAAATGGAGAGCGAGCTATTTCCAAAGGACTACACACACACACACACACACACACACACACACACACACACACACACACACACACACACACGTACACTGTAATTCGTATTATCTAGCTTTTATTGCTCATCACCCACCTTTCCAGTCTTCCGTCGTGCAGTGGACCAAGATATATACAAGAGCCTTTCCGGAATGATGGGTCTTTTCTGCCTGATTAACTTCAATCGTTTGCTAACCGACTCGCTCAGATGATCCACAAGAGGATATTTGCACACTGTGATAGACCTTGCTGAGTACTAGTCTATACAACACTAAGTATCATCTGCCTGACACAAGTAGCTACCGACTAGAGGCATTTAACTTTAGTTCCCTCCCCCAATAGCAGAGGGTGGCAATGCACTCCTCTTTTTCACCAGTCGATGGTGACATGACCCATCACTCAACTGCTCGAGAACGATTTTTAGGATGTACACTGAAGAGCCAAAGAAACTGGTACACTTGCCTTATATCGTGTAGGGTCCTCATGAGCCAGCGAAAGTGTTTAAACTCAGAAAATTGCTGAAGGAGCCTCTGTAGCAATACTGGACGTGTGGGATGTCGCGGAGTCCTGCTGGAATTGCCCAAGTCCGTCGGATTGCACCATGGACATGAATGGATGCAGGTGATTAGACAGGATGCTTACGAACGTGTCATCTCTGAGAGTCGTATCTAGACTTATCAGGGGTCTCGTATCAGTCCAACTGAACACACCCCGCACCATGACAGAGTCTCCAACAACTTGAACAGCCCCTGCTGGCATGCAGGGTCCATGGATTCACGAGATTGTCTCCATACCCGTACACGTCCATCCGCTCGATTTCCAGTCATCAACAGTCCAATGTCGGTGTTGACGGGCCCATGCGAGGCGGAAAGCTTTGTGTCGTGCAGTCATCAAGGGTAAACGAGTGGACCTTCGGCTCCGAAAGCCCATATCTATGATGTTTCGTCGAATGGTTCGCACGCGGACACTCGTTGATGGCCCAGCATTGAAATCTGCAGCCATTAGCGGAAGGGTTGCACTTCTGTCACGTTGAACAATTCTCTTCAGTCGTCGTTTGTTCCGTTCTTGCAGTAACATAACACTATGTTCAATCTCACTTATAAGTTGATAACATGCCATTGTAACAGCAGTAACCGAACTAACAACTGCGTCAGACACTGGTTGCCTTAAATAAGCGTTGCCGTCAGCAGCGCCGTATTCTGCCTGTTTACGCATCTCTGTAATTGAATACTCATGCCTATACCAGTTTTTTGGCGCTTCGGTATATATGACCAAAAGGAACTGCATTCAGTGATCCCTTCGTAATAATTAACAAACAGTTACTCTTCCACTGAAGCAAAGCTCTCTGAGATGTACTGAGCAACTATTTTCATGTCCTTGTTGCACTAAAAATACAAAGTCGTAATGCATTTGTTTGTTTTAACGCGTTAGATTTCTTATTGGTGCTTTTCTTCCACTTACACTGTTTGCATCTCACAAATTTGATTTTTGTGGCTTGCTTTATGCGTTCTGTAGCATAACATTAATTTAAAACACCTGATAAGAGGAGGGCCAATGAATTAGTGTCCAACGTGGATCAGAAAACGTAACCATTACATATCATTACATAGTTTTGAATCAACGTAGGACGATAGGAATATGTACTACTGTACATTAATAATGTTGATGTTCTCAAGGGGGACGGAAAACAAATTTACTTGCTACATAGACAGTATCAGCATTAATAAAGCGTTTTATTTATGTTGTCAGATGACATTCATCTCACAATAAGAGTAAATAAGCTAATGCAGCTCATGATGTCAGTATCTGACCTCCATTAGCAGGAAGTGAGAATGTTCTTTTACTTTAAATGTACCGAAGTTTTGGTTTAAGAACAGTATAGATTGTCGTTCAATGTTTCTTTTTGAAATTTGGCTACATGCAGAAAGAGTTATATGATGTGATTCTGATACATAAAAATCAGCACACAGTTCAACTTACAAAGCTGTTGACCTTATATTTCACGATATAAAGGAGGGCCATGTCGGAATTTTTCATGCTGTTCATACCATTGTAGCCCAAGCTTATAACATCACACGTACAAATGCCATCTTCATAAATTTCATGCCTGAAACCGTGATAAGTCTTCTGTGATGTATCTTATATTGTTGGGCGAAATACAAGAAAATGACGTGCATCTGGAAACAGTGCTACATTTCACTTGTTCAGAAAATTCTAGACTATTGTTAAGTTTTAAAACGGTAGTATTCCGCGAACATTCTATAACCACTTTGCTGATTTCTCACTGGCACTGAAGTAGCAGCAGTAAAACAGTACGTGTTCCATGGCACGAAATGTGATATAAATGCTCCTATATAAATTGAAGTCGCTTTTCTCATCTGTCTGTACATGTAGGATGCTCTCAGGAACTGTTGTATGGATTTTTATCCGTTTCTCACTAATAGATGTAATGATTCACGAGGAAGGTTTGTACGTAGAATTTATAAATTTTTCATATAAATTATTGAATTACGATGAATTAAAGTTAAGTTGTGAAGACATGCCATTGACACCTAGTAAATAGCCACCATAATTCGAGAGAGCAGCGGTGACTTCAGAATGCAGCAAGCGTCACAAATTTTGCGTATGTCTGGGGGTCTAGCCGACTGTGGGGAAGTGAAATAAGTGCTTAATGGTGAGGTCATCAGTCCCCTAGAACTTAGAACTACTTAAACCTAACTAACCTAAGGACATCACACACATCCATGTCGGAGCACTAGGCAAGATAAATTGCAGTTTTTTTTCCGGTATCGGATCGGTTAAGATGCGTGTCTGGTTGAATGTTCCGTTTCATCTAATCGTTTGTGGTTACAAGGTGCTTATTACGCACAGTGGACAGGTAGGAACATGTTTTATGTATAATGAAAGTGGCCATCAAAGAAAGAATTTCCCAAGACGAGTTACAGTTTAAAAAATTCGCTTGAGTTACACAGGAAACTAAACTTAGCTGAACTAGTGACGGAGAGCCAATACATGAATATACGAGCATCAGGTTCTCGCATAGGATTACATAAGGAGCCAAAACTACTAGCTGCAGTTTTTCCCCCGTTGCCCTCAGAACTGGAAGCAGAAAATACACATGATATATCTGACGTGCAGCCGCTAAGCTACAAGAGGCTTAGAACATGTGCTGGAAGCGGCACTGACGAAGACGTTCCCGATTTATAACAGATCGTGGGGGGAAGAGTGTCAGATGCTGGTGCCTGAAACGAACACATGAGAAACTGCAATAGAAATAGTCGAGGCAACAGCACAGGACGTCACACCGAGTAAAGCGCAGGCAGCTCTTGAATCACTACAGGTAGCGGTCAATTTGACGCAGCAGAAAGTTGCCAAAACAAAATAAGTTGAACCACTAGAACGAACTCTCGATAGGCAAAACAAGGAAACCAATGCTTGTACACAAACAGAAGAGTGTCCATCCCAAACCCAAAAGAAACACGACGAAAGCCTTAGTGTCATCAAACAAGCAGGAAACGGAGAGGGAAGAGGAAGCAGATTGCCTGTAGAGGAAAACACCCCTGAAACGCAGACATAAGAAGAAACTCAAAAACACGTGGATTCCTATATCGGTCAAAAGCCTCCGACGTCTCCATCTGCCAACATACTCCTGACTAGCGGACGGTGTATAAACAGAATCCAGCCAAATGTCAATGCAGAAAAAAAGAAGCAAACACTTCAAAGCCAATGTAACGTACTGATGTGATATTTATTGATGTGTTGTGTATTGTACATGTACGTGTAACAAGAACCACAGATTTTCATGGATTTTAAAGTCATAGGTTTCTGTCAATAAAATCTACTTACATTTAAAAAAAAGCGGTAGAGCGTGTGTCTGGGAACCGAGTGAATGTGGGATCTAATCCCGAGCATGAAATATTTTATTCGCCCTGCCTTTTAATCTAGTATTCACCTCTCAATGATTTAGAGATTCGCCAGAAACTAAACGTAGTTCGGATTCCACGTTACTGTATATCCACTTTAACCGGTTGGATAATTGGCTATGCTAGTCGCGTAAGTGACTTCCGTTGAATGCAGTCGTTTCAGAAGACCTGTATGGGGGAACAACATGTGAATCCAAAACTTGTGGTTTTCAGTTACTCATGCATAATGTAAAACGTATACCGAAAATCTACTTCAACATATGATGAAGCTTTGCTTCGTTTACATCAAGGGTAGTCAATCTTTTGTACCTATCGCCCAGCTTTGCATCTCTGTTAGCAGTAAAATTTTCTAAACGCCCACTGCTTTCTCAGTAATGGGGATTTATAAAGTAGGGAATTAACTTTGCCATACGAAGTTTATGAAGCAGAGTTACAAGAATTTGAAACATAAATAACAATTAGTTACGAAGTACTTTATATCACAATTTTATGGAAAACCAATGGGAATATTTTCAAAACCTCTACTACCTACCGCCCACCATGAAAGCTGGAATTGCCACGAGTGGTCTTTGGGGACCACGTTGACTACCACTGGTTTATATAAAGAAAGTATTGTAGCAGTACAGCAGATAACTCAACTTACAGCCTCTCTCTTTACCTGAGGCAAAAGTAGATGAGAACATGATTCTTTGCGTGGCGAGGCGAAGGATATTATTTGTTTAAATGCCTTCATTTTTATTTAGAAGACTGATAAATGGCCGGTCGGAGTGGCCGAGCGGTTCTAGGCGCTACAGTCTGGAACCGCGCGACTGCTACGGTCGCAGGTTCTAATCCTGCCCCGGGCATGGATGTGTGTGATGTCCTTAGGTTAGTTAGGTTTAAGCAGTTCTAAGTTCTACGGGACTGACGACCTCAGAAATTAAGTCCCATAGTGCTCAGAGCCATTTGAACAATTTTTGAATCATCCAACCCGGGTTCGATTCCCGGCGGGGTCAGGGATTTTCTCTGCCTCGTGATGGCTGGGTGTTGTGTGCTGTCCTTAGGTTAGTTAGGTTTAATTAGTTCTAAGTTCGAGGGGACTTATGACCACAGCAGTTGAGTCCCATAGTGCTCAGAGCCATTTGAATCATCCAAATTGGCACTTACAAACACTGCAAAATAATGGAGCAACAACAGCCCTGAAAAGGAAGGACTTGAAATTGTGGGAAAGTGATATCGTTAAAGGAGGGACAAGATACGACAAATACCAGGCGATAAATAAGTGGACATACGACCGATATGTCGAATCTCGTTGTCGTAGCGAGTATATAACCACGAGAATACTTTAGGAGTTGGCTGCAGGTGCAGCGCTTCGATATACGGCCAACAAGGATTTTACGTTTGCTGCATCATTGTCTTGGGCAAGAAATTTCAAATCGGAGTATAAAATTCGTCAACGGCACGTCATTAAATACGTCTCTCCTAAGGAGGTACAAAATATAGAAGATATACTGAAAGTGGCAGCTCATTTCAGCACGCAAACGGCGTCACTTATGACCGGTTTTAATCGTTATTACGTGATCAACACCAATCAAACAGGTTGCGAGTATCGGGTGAACATTCGACGCACGTTATCGCATAAGGGAGAAAAACGAACCCTTGTCGCAGTTGGTAGTAAAAACAAACTAACACATTCGTACACGGCGCAATATGCCATCACAGCCTCTGGAAAAGTGTTGCCTAAGGTTTTCCTGTGTTTACAAGAAACGAATGTTACATTTGGTTCTCGGGTTATAGAAGAGGTCAATCCTTTAACCGACTCGTTGAAAAATGTTTACATTACCTGCTCCAAATCCGGGAAACTGACGAATGCGATTTACAGAACATTTCTTGAGAATGTTTTAAAACCATACGTTTCTGATACCAAGTTTTGTCTAATATTGGATTTCTGGGATGGACAAATTAATACTACCATATATGAGACAATGTTTATAGATGGCGAGGGTCAGCCGACGTGCACAGTAAAAGTAATACCGCCAAACCGCACACCTGTGTGCCAGCCGTGTGATGTTTATTTCTATCGCCAGGTTAAAAACTTTATTTCCAGGCTTCAGAATTGCAGTGTGCTTCTGGAAACCCAGCGGGAATTGCAGAACCGCACGCATGCAATAACTATTCACAGCATAATTCATAACCAACCTTCAGCACCGATTTTTCAGGCATGATATCGAATGCGTGCTACGCATCAAAATTAATTCCCGGAAAAGACATATTTTTAAATGTTAGCGAAGTTTGCTTTCCACTGACTTTTCGAAAGGAACAGTGTAGCTGTCGAAAGATTGCACGACACGTAACGGTGACTGGAAGAGCCATTGTAAAGTGACCTGGAGTAATATTTTAGTGGATTACTATCCCAAGAGTTTTTGGGAAATTTATTAGCCTACCTTATTATTAGACTTCCTGGCAGACATGGCTTAGCCACAGCCTGGGGGATATTTCCAGAATGAGATTTTCACTCTGCAGCGTAGTGTGCGCTGATATGAAACTTCCTGGCAGATTAAAACTGTGTGCCGGACCGAGACTCGAACTCGGGATTCGTGCTTGGGTAGCTCAGTTGGTAGAGCACTTGCCCGCGAAAGGCAAAGGTCCCGAACCAGGAAGTTTCATATCAGCGCACACTCCGCTGCAGAGTGAAAATCTCATTCTACCTTATTATTACCGTTCCTTGTTGATTTACTTACCTTATTAACCCTCCTATCCCTGTCAATTGAGATATGGAAAAATACAAACAAAAAAAAAGAACATCCGCTACGTTTCTTCGAGATTCGATTTCAGGTTCTCCGATTCCCAGCCAGTTACCTTGGCCGTTGTGCTATCGGTGCTGTCGGCGTCACGCGTTTACGAAGTGGGTACAGAAGCGGTGGTTGTAAAAGTTTCTTACCTCGATTTATGGAAAAGTATGCGTTTTCGGACTCCATACTTGATGATGAAAAATGCTATATTTACAATTATCTATCGATCCCGCCAATTTTGGGTCGATTGCTCGTCATAGCCTTGAGGTGTGATTTTCTCAAAAAAGGGGGGTGTCGACCCAAAATATCTTAGATTCCTTCGTTTTAGGTTGTACACAAGCGACCTGCCAAATTTGAGCCGAATCGGTTGGCCGCGTCTGAGGCCTTCCCCTTCTAAGATTCACAAGAGGGCCGGCCGGGAGTGGCCAATGGTGAAGAAAATCACGCGTTTTTGTTGTTTCAATGACAGAACAAAAATACCATCAAGAATTGTAAAGCAACTACGGACACTATGGTCACACAAATTAAGAATTTACTCTTGCATTTACACTACGGCGAAACCTTATTCTGTAATTCCTGCACAAAAGTTATAAATTGTACTGAAATGCAGGAGGATCTGCAGCGAATTGACGCATGGTGCAGGGAATGGCAACTGAATCTCAATGTAGACAAGTGTAATGTGCTACGAATACACAGAAAGATAGATCCTTTATCATTTAGCTACAAAATAGCAGGTCAGCAACTGGAAGCAGTTAATACCATAAATTATCTGGGAGTACGCATTAGGAGTGATTTAAAATGGAATGATCATATAATGTTGATTGTCGGTAAAGCAGATGCCAGACTGAGATTCATTGGAAGAATCCTAAGGAAATGCAATCCGAAAACAAAGGAAGTAGGTTACAGTACGCTTGTTCGCCCACTGCTTGAATACTGCTCAGCAGTGTGGGATTCGTACCAGATAGGGTTGATACAAGACATAGAGAAGATCCAACGGAGAGCAGCGCGCTTCGTTACAGGATCAATTAGTAATCGCGAAAGCGTTACGGAGATGATAGATAAACTCCAGTGGAAGACTCTGCAGGAGAGACGCTCAGTAGTTCGGTACGGGATTTTGTCAAAGTTTCGAGAACATACCTTCACCGAAGAGTCAAGCAGTATATTGCTCCCTCCTACGTATATCTCGCGAAGAGACCATGAGGATAAAATCAGAGAGATTAGAGCCCACACAGAGGCATACCGACAATCCTTCTTTCCACGAACAATACGAGACTGGAATAGAAGGGAGAACCGATAGAGGTACTGAAGGTACCCTCCGCCACACACCGTCAGGTGGCTTGCGGAGTATGGATGTAGATGTAGATGTAGATAATGACTGGAACCGTTTATATTTACGATACAATTGATGTCATAAGCATTACTACGTCTGACTTGAGCTATAAGAAAACCCAGTGGCACGAGAACCTCCGTTCTATAGTACACCTTGGAATGAAAAGCAGGAATTCGGTAGTTGCTGCTTCCATAGAGGTCTGATTTCAGACCATGAAACCCATGAATCAATCGAAAGAACTTTCAGAATTATTACTTCATGAAAATATCGCTTCTGTGAGCGCAACACCATGTCTCAAGGTTGTCCCATCGTGGTCTAATACTATTTCTTAATTTCCTGATACCTGTAGTTATAAGCTTACACCAGGACGCATAAAAGGACAAAATTCCACAAATTCCACACGAAGTATTCTTTCTACCATAACAGCTACCATTTATTCACATGTGTAATTATCGGGAAGGAAAAAAAAATGAAATGGATATTTCTGAAAACTTAACAGTCTTTGTTAACTGACGTCTTACGGTAATTCTGTTGTCAACAAACTAAACGAAATATTTTCTGTCTCTGAAACGACTGCTTCACCGGTTAATGGGGAAAATAAAATCCGAAGGCACTTAATTCGATGTATTGAAGGCCGTTTTCACTGGGGGGTTGTGGCCTGACTTGCGCCTAAATACGAAACCATTTCACTTTTCGAACTTATCTAACTAAATCCTTTGTACAAATTCGTGTTTAACCTTCCATTATTCTAATACTTTTTGCCCCTTACATGACAATTCTCTGGAAAAATTCTTTGCATTTGACCCTGTATATGAATTTATGCTGTTTCTTCTCCCCTTTATCGGTTTATTTCTGAATGCATTCATATATTGCAGTGGTGTTCTTTTCTTGGCTAGTTCATACAACTTTTATTGAATCCGTGGAATTCATGATAAAGGCAGAATGCCTTAATTAAATCACGTGTTAACACTGTCAGACGAAAAACACATCAAACTGAGACTCCTCAGCAGAGCTTTGAACTTTCAGGCTGAATCGTCTGGGAGAAATACATCATCTCTCGCGCGGTCTTCCAGTTACGGTCTGACGTCATCCTCTTTCTGATATATCACTGCAGCGGGAGAATCATCATCTCCATATACACTGAGGGAAGAGCAATAGCTTGTTTAACCCCAGCTGTGAATGCTTCTCGCTCACGAATTATTAAATATACTTCCTATTAAATTAGCTTCGATAACTATGCTAGATTTACGAAGCCTTGATACGAAGTGATTTAAGTTGTCATAAATTCAAATACTTAGTATCTTTTGTAAAAAATCGTCTTAAGCAGAAAATAGGTGCCTCATTTAAAGTCAAACGATTTTCAACTGAAGGAACTGTAAACCAAGTTACTACTTTTTTTTTTCTTTCGTTTCTTTTTGCTTATTCCATGAATAACGAGAAGCTACTGGAGCTACCAAGTTAACAGTAAGCCAAATATTCAAATGACACTATCATCGATTTTCAACTCACAAGATTTCATCCTGAGGAATCCGTGAATAATGCAATGAGAAATTGGTAATCTACTAGTTAAAAATTTGTGAACAAACCAGACAGTACGAAAGCATACATGGATTAAAGAATGAAACCTGTTATTTATCAAGACCACCCAGGGTCGGTAACTAGTGAACATATCATCAACACAGATAGTAGTAGTAGTAGCAGTAGTAATAGTAATATTTATTATTGTTGCTGTTCTTTTTGTTCCAAAGACTGTATTGATACGAATCTTGTCGTTAGAATGTGCTACGCAATTCTTCACATTTGCGTAACCAACGCAACCTACACCAATTCGAAGCTGCTTACTCTAGTCAAGTATTGGTCTGGTTCTACAATCTGAGTCTCCCCTTCCCCCATCAAACACACATTCTTATTTCCGTCACCAAATTAAATAATTCTTAATGTCTCAGGACATCGACATATGCCTTCTTTTATTCATGTTGTGCCATAAATTAATCTTGTCCCCAGTTTCATTCAATGCATCTTCGTTGGTAATCCCATTCACCCGCTAACTCTTCAGAATTTTTCTGTGCTAACACATTTCAAATGCTTCTATGCTCTTGTGTTTTGTACAGCTGAGATCCCACTTTTCCTTTCCTTGCATATGTACGATCCCGACAAATATTTTCAGAACAGAATTCCCTATATTATATTAACAATAGATGAGTTCCTGGCGTTGCCCGAGTATGTATTCTGCAATCTCCTATTGGGCCATCTACTCCTCCTGCTCTCTGTCCATATCCTCCGCTCCCCCTCTCTCTGTCCATATCCTCCTCTTCCTCTGTCCATACCACCTCTTTTCTTTCTCTAGCCACCTCCTTCTCTCAACCCTCCTTTCTCTGTCCATCTCCCTATCTCCCCTCTCTCTGTACATCACTTCCACTTCCCTTCTCCTGTCCAATCTCTCCTCCCTCTCTCTCCCCATTTATTCCTCCTACCCTCTTTGCCCATCTATTGCTCCTCCCTCCCCGTCTCTATCCACCTCTTCCCCTTCCCTTTCTGTCTAATTCCTCCTCCCCCACCATCTGTCCATCTCCTCCTCCTCTTATGTGTGTCTATCTCCCTCTTCTCACTCTCTATCTGTCCATTTCCTCCTACCGCTTTTTGCCCACATTATTATCACTACCCCAATATGAGGCTGTTGGTTCTTACTCCCACAGTATTTCTTTCCAGATGGTAACTAGTACGTTAACCAAGATTGGCTGAAATCAATCCAGAGGTTCAGGAGGAGCATTTCACCCGTGGCGGTGCCCCCCTAATCACATGTCACATATACGACGGGCTTTCAATGAGTAATGCAACCCTTTTTTCTGGATGAAGGCTGGTTTTCTTCAGTATTCGAATACACCATATTATTCCCACTCTTTTGGTAACAACACCTTTATTTCAACATAATATTTGCTTAATGCGAAGGGTTTACGCCATCATGCGGTAGGGGTCGTTGTATGCCCTCATGATACCACTCTACAGTTCGACGTCGGAACCAACATCTTCCTGCATGAATATCCTCTCCATGATCCACGTACTGCTTCCCACGGAGTGTATCCTTCATTGAGCCAAACTGGTGGAAGTCGGAAGGAGAGAGATCCAGGCAGTAGGGTAGATGAGGAAGAAAAGTCCAATGGAGTTTTTTGAACTCTTTTCAGGTGCGCAGACATGTGAGGGTCCGTGCGTTGTCATGGACCGTGAGAGGTCCGTTTGCATTTTCGTGACGACGAACACGCTGAAGTAAGAACATTACAGGAATCACAGCTGTGTCCAACCAGCAAGCACGCAGGAAATCGGACAAGTTTGTGCGACCTTGTTGCGATGATGACAAAATGCTTTTGTTGACTATCAAGTCTCCGTAGACATTCTGTAAGCGCCAGTGAGTGTTTCAGATGTTCGATTTTTTCTTCAAAAGAAACTCAGTGACACCTCTCTGTTTGGAACGCACCTCCGTTACAGAGGTCAAATGGTTCAAATGGCACTGAACACTATGGGACTTAACTTCTGAGGTCATCAGTCCCCTAGAACGTAGAACTACTTCAATCTAACTAACCTAAGGACATCACACACATCCATGACCGAGGTAGGATTCGAACCTGCGACTGTAGCGGTCGCACGGCTCCAGACTGTAGCGCCTAGAACCGCTCCGCCACCAGGGCCGGCTACAGAGGTCATTTTGAGGGCTACGTATAGCACCACGACCTGTCGCCATTTCGTGAAACTATAGAAGCTGAAGCGGGAATATTCCACGAAGACCCACAATAAATTCCGAAAATTGCATTGCTTATTGATAATCCCATGTATTTAACATATTTCACACGTAAGAGCTATTTTTACATGTAACTCACCTGTATGTCTAGTGAATTACGCCGTGCTCTTTTTTTTTACGCAGCTCAATGCTTCTGCCGTTACATCTCCTGAATTAAGCGTCGTACAATGATATAATTTTCTAGGTACACTACTGGCCATTAAAATTGCTACACCAAGAAGAAATGCAGATGATAGACGGGTATTCATTGGACAAATATATTATACTAGAACTGACATGTGATTACTTTTTCACGCAACTGGGGTTCATAGATCCTGAGAAATCAGTACCTCTGGCCGTAATAACGGCCTTGATACGCCTGGGAGCTTGGATGGCGTGTACAGGTACAGCTGCCCATGCTGCCTCAACACGATACCACAGTTCATCAAGAATAGTGGCTCAAATGGCTCTGAGCACTATGCGACATAACTTCTGAGGTTATCAGTCGCCTAGAACTTAGAACTAATTAAACCCGACTAACCTAAGGACATCACACACATCCATGCCCGAGGCAGGATTCGAACCTGCGCCCACCGATTCCATATTCTGCTAGCAGTCATTGGATGTCGACCGACGCGAGCAGCGATGTCCCGATACAATAAATCTCAATCGCGATATGCTACAATTCGACCTTTTTCAGTGTCGGGAACGTGATGGTACGCATTTCTCCTCCTTACACGAGGCATCACAACAACGTTTCACCAGGCAACGCCGGTCAACTGCTGTTTGTGTATGAGAAATCGGTTGGAAACTTCCCTCATCTCAGCACGTTGTAGGTGCCGCCACCGACGCCAACCTTGTGTGAATGCTCTGAAAAGCTGATCATTTGCATATCACAGAATCTTCTTCCTGTTGGTTAAATTTCGCGTCTGTAGCACGTCATCTTCGAGGTGTAGCAATTTTAATGGCCAGTAGTGTACATTCAGCGGCATATTTCAATACTGTCTGTGAAATGTGTTGCGAAAAGAGTTAGTAGCGAATAAGTAATAAATATAAACGTAAGACAATATGCGACAGTATATTCGAGCATCTGAGTTTTCCTGAAGTCGTATCTCCTGAACAGTGTGTCTTACAGTGATATAATTTTCAAACATATTCAGTGGTATACGTGACTACTGTCTGCAAAATGTATCGGAAATACAGTTAGTAGTAAAGGAGTAATAAATTAAAACGACATGAGCGATGTGGCAGTTTTACTGCATGAACGACGAAAATGTAGTAAGCAATTAACTTTTCTTCTTTTCATCATGTTTTCTCGGTTATCAGTGAGGAAAAAAATGGAAATGCTTGAAATTAAGTGTAAAGTTTTTTTACGAGTCAGTTAGCGATCTCATTCTCAAATATTGAATTAATGCTTATTCGCACTTCGTTGGCTATACTACTTTTTCACCCCCACCCCTTCGATAGGTAGGTTTTTCTTATCCTCGCAGCGAATCTTTGCAGGCAGTAAGTGACATGCTTAACAAATTTGGTTGAAATTCATCCAGTGGTTTAGGATGATGATGATGATGATGATGATGTTTGGTTTGTGGGGCGCCCAACTGCGCGGTCATCAGCTACCGTACGAAGTCCCAATTTTTTCACAGTCCCATCAGGCCACTGTCACGAATGATGAGGATAATGATGAAATGATGAGTACAACACAAACACCGAGTCCCCGGTCAGCGAAAATCCCCAAACCGGCCGGAAATCGAACCCGGGACCCCGTCATCCGGAGGTAGAAACGCTAGGTTTATGGGGAGATGTGGTACATCCATACAACCAAACACATATTTTTAGAAAATGTATGGATACTGATCTTTTCTATAGAGCTTGTGTTGCAAATACCACTCTACATTTTATATTTTCTTTAGTTGTTTGATGACAGATGTTTCCCCTGTCCATTAACAAAACACGTCTACTACTTTCAATTTCTTATTTACTAACATAGCTACTTAGTAGCAGATGATTTAACTACATTTCACTCCGTTACACCTACATCTATATCTACATAAACATCCATACTTTGCAAAGCACTGCGAAGTTCGTAGAAGAGGATGCGTTCCATTGTTTTACTCTATTCACGTATGGTGCGCGAGAAGAATGATTACTTAATAGCCTCTGTGCAAGCTGTAAAGATTCTAATTTTATTTTCGTGGCCCCTTGAGTGACGATCACTAAAGAGATATAACATATTAATAGGTTCCTCACCTAAAGCTGGTTCTTGTAAAGCTGAACGTAGACCTTCGCGGGAGAGCTGGTGTCTATCTTGAAGGGTCATTCTTTTTACACTGAAAAGCCAAAGAAACTGGTACACCTGCCTAATATCGTGTAGGGCCCCCGCGAGCACGCAGAAGTGCCGCAGAACGACGTGGCATGGACGCGACTAATGTCTGAAGTAGTACTGGAGAGGACTGACACCATGAATCCTGCAGGGCTGTCCATAAATCCGTAAGAGCACGAAGGGGTGGAGATCGTGGGGATGGAGATCTCTTCTGAGCAGCACGTTGCAAGACATCCCAAATACGCTCAATAATGTTCGTATCTGGGGAATCTGGTGGTCAACGAAAGTGTTTAAACTCAGAAGAGTGTTCCTGGAGCCACTCTGTAGCAATTATGGACGTGTGAGGTGTTGATTTGTCCCGCTGGAATTGCCCAAGTGCGTCGTAATGAACAACGGACATGAATGGATGAAGGTGATCAGACAGGATGCTTACGTACATGTCACTTGTCAGAGTCGTACCTAGACGTATCAGGGGTCCCATATCATTCCAACTGAACACGCTCCACACCATTACAGAGTCTCCACCAGCTTGAACAGCCCCCTGCTGACGTGCATGGTCCATAGATTCATGAGGTTGTCTCCATACCCTTACACGTCCATCTGCTCGATATAATTTGATACGAGACTCGTCCGACCAGGCAACATATTTCCAGTCATCGACAGTCCAATGTCGGTGTTAACGGGCCCATGCGAGGCGTAAAGCTTTGTGTCGTGCAGTCATCAACGGTACACCAGTGGGCCTTCGGCTCCTAAAGTCTGTATCGATGATGTCACGTTGAACGATTCTCTTCAGTCGTCGTTGGTTTCGTTTATGCAAGATCTTTTTCCGGCCGTAGCGATATCGGAGATTTGACGTTTTACCGGATTCCTGATATTCACGGTACGCTCGTGAAATGGTCGTACGGGAAAATCACCACTTCATCGCTACCTCGGAGATGCTGTGTCCCATCTCTTATGCACCAATTGTAACACCACGTTCAAACTCACTTAAATCTTCATAACCTGGCACTGTAGCAGCAGTAACTGATCTACCAACTGCGTCAGACACTTGTCCTACATAGGCGTTGCCGAAAGCAGCGCCTTGTTTTGCCTGTTTACATATCTCTGTATTTGAATACGCATGCCTATACCAGTTTCTTTGGCGCTTAATTGTATATGCTCAATAGCCACTATTAGTACCGTATAGTATGAGCCCCACACACTGGAGGAATATTCTCAGACGTGACGCACAAGTATTTTGTAGCTAGTCTCCTCTCTTGGCAGACTGCATTTTCCCATTATCCTGCAAATGATCGGGAATCTGCAAACCGTTTTACCTATAACTGAGCCTATGTAATCCGAAAATATCTTATCCGTACAAAGTGGTAGGCCTACATATAATATTTGAATGAGTTGACTGATTGCAATTGTGTCTCGTTGATATTGTAGTCAGGAGATACTAAAATTTTTCGTTTCGTATAGTGCACAATTTTATATTTATGAGCGTTTAAATAAAGTGTCCAGTCTTTGTGACACATCTTGATCTCATATACAACTAACAGAATGTACGTGTAGCTTTGTTCAGACAGTACTTCTTTCTATCTGTATCATATGAGAGAAGGCTGAGGTTACTATTAATATTGTGTGGTAGCGAGCATCCTTCCATCGAGCAAGCATAAGTTTTTTCTTACAGTTGTCTATATCTCTAAGTCCAAAATAATTTGTTGCGCGCTTCATATCATGAAATAATCAATCCAGCAAAAAATTTCGTTACATAGCCCGTATGCGCACTGTCATTAAAAAGCGTCGGAGTGAAAATAAGACAAACGCTCGTCGGAAGTTAAAATATACTAAATCTACCAGACTGCCTTGAACATGGGTTTTTAGGACGCCTTGTGGGAAAAGCATGAGTTGGGTCTTCATGACTGATGTTTACGGAATAGATCGCGGTTGGCATGAAGGAAGTCATTCTCTTCGATATACCTATGTTTGAGCTCGGGTATATTATAAGATGCTACAACAGATCGATGTCAAATAAAGTGAACGGTCGTTTTGTACGAGGGACGTTTAACAAGTAATGCAGCACATTCTTTCTCTGCTAATTTCGGTTGAAAGAATGTGGAATTTGTTGGGGACGTCGTGGAATACTTCCGCCTCAGCGTCTATTGCTCAAGAAGTTCCGATAGGTGGCGCTGCTATATGTAGCCCTCAAAATGGCGTCTGTGACAGAGCTGCGGAGACCAGAGAATCACAGATTTTCAAATGCGCTTACAGAATGTCTATGGATAGCTGGCAGTGACGAAAGCACGGCGAGCCGTTGGGCGAGGCATCTGCATCGTTGCAACAAGATCGTGAAAAGCTGTGCGAACTTCCGTGTGTCGGCAGCCGCACACGGCTGTGACTTCTGCAATGTTGGAAATTGACGAAACGACTTCTGTATGTTCGTTGCCACAAAAATGCAACTGACGTTTCCTTCTTCATGACAATGCAAGTACTAGAACAAGTCTGCGATCCGGGAGGAGCTCAGAAGACCTCAATGAACTGTTCTTTCTCATCCACTCTAAAGCACGGATCTCGCACCTTCCGGCTTTCATCTGTTTGACCCAATATGAAGGATGCACTCCACGGGAAGTAGTACGTGATGGAGGAGGAGGGCGTTATCATGCAGCAAGACGTTTTTCCGACGTTGACCAGCAGAGTGGTACCGTGTGGGCGGAAAGGCCTTCGCGGTAAGGTGGCGTAAGGCCGTCGCATTGAACGAAGGTTATGTTGAAAAACAGGGTTTGTAGTCAAAATAGTTGGGAATAATATGATGTAGTGTAATTCTGAATAAAACCGATCTGCTTTCAGAAAAAAAGTGTTGAATTACATATGCAGATCACGTCTACTAGTAGAACCTGTGACCTAAGATTTAACTACTGGACAAACTTTTTATTCGAGGACTCTACGACATGGTATGATAGAAATGGGAGCTAACTCGGCTGCACATTTTGCATAGACTCTGAAAGCGATTCAGGGGACATGCTGCTTTCTCCAGTTTAGCGATTTCAGTTGTTTCCCAGCGCCATTGACACTGATACTGTAAGTAGACTGTTTAGGTTTTTATGTTGGTAACGCCACGTATGAAAATCACTGGCTGTGCTGTGTGCAGTCTATGGCTGGTTGGCATTGTTGGAATATTCGCTATTGTAGTGTTGGGCAGTTGGATGTGAACAGTGCGTCGCGTTGCGCAGTTGGAGGTGAGCCGCCAGCAGTGGTGGATGTGGGAAGTGAGATGGAGGAGTTTTGAGAGCGGATGATCTGGACGTGTGTCCATTAGAGACAGTAAATTTGTAAGACTGGATGTCATGAACTGATATATATATTATGACTTTTGAACACTATTAAGGTAAATACATTGTTTGTTCTCTATAAAAATCTTTCATTTGATAACTATGCCTATCAGTAGTTAGTGCCTTCAGTAGTTAGAATCTTTTATTTAGCTGGCAGTATTGGCGCTCGCTGTATTGCAGTAGTTCGAGTAACGAATATTTTTGTGAGGTAAGTGATTCATGAAAGGTATAGGTAATTGTTAGACAGGGCCATTCTTTTGTAGGGATTATTGAAAGTCAGATTGCGTTGCGCTAAAAATATTGTGTGTCAGTTTAGTGATGATCAGAGTAAGTAAAGAGAGAAATGTCTGAGTACGTTCAGTTTTGCTCAGCTGTTTAAAAATCGAATAACGTAAGGGGTTCATCAGCACAATAATTCATTAATTTTTCTAAGAGGGGGGGGGGGAGGGTTTCAATACCTCTTTTACCGATCTCTGGAGTTGGGTGAGAATTAAACTGTAACAATACTACTGGTTTTCCTTTGCAAAAGAACGTTTGAAATCAGAGATACGCATTTCTGCTTTTGTTCTGCCACCTTGAATTTCTGTTGGTGAGTCACCCATGTGTGTCGGAATACTATCTTTGATGTTATTGACAGCCTTTATATACACATCAAAAAAAAGTTTTGCATCATCCCGGTTCCCAGAACTCCTGAAGATAGACGTTGATTGTGGATACTGTATCACAGACATAGTCCCTTTGACTGTTCAGAGATGCCACTAAACCCATCCAAATATGTAAACAACCATTCATGAGCAACGCCTATTATACGGAGGGCGTCCGACAGCCAGTCAGTTCCAGTCATTCCACCAGGAAGGAGGTACGCGGCTGGTGTTGTCTATAGTTTAAGCATGCCTGGACGGTCAATACCGCGGTTCGATCGCGTCCGCATTGTTACTTTGTGCCAGGAAGGGAAGTGTCCAGGCGGCTCGGAGTGGACCAAAGCGATGTTGTTCGGACATGGAGGAGATACAGAGAGACAGGAACTGTTGACGAAATGCCACGCTCAGCCCGCCCAAGGGCTACTACTACAATGGATGACCGCTACCTACGGATTATGGCTCGGAGGAACCTAACAGCAACACCACCATGTTGAATAATGCTTTTCGTGCAGCTACAGAACGTCGTGTTACGGCTCAGACTGTGCGCAATAGGCTGCATGATGCGCATCTTCACTCCTGACGTCCATGGCGAGGTCGGTCTTTGCAACCACGACACCAAGCAGCGCGGTTGAGATGGGCCCAACAACATGCCGAATCGACCGCTCAGGATTGGCATCACGTTCTCTTCACTGATGAGTGTTGGATATCCAGACAATCGTCGGAGACAAGTTTGGAGGTCACCCGGTCAGGCTGAACCCCTTAAAAAAATGTTCAGATGTGTGTGAAATGTTATGGTACTTAACTGCTAAGGTAACCAGTCCCTAAGCTTACACACTACTTAACCTAAATTATCCTAAGGACAAACACCCATGCCCGGTGGAGGACTCGAACCTCCGCCCTGACCAGCCGCACAGTTGAACGCCTTAGACACACTGTCCGGCGAGTGCAGCAAGGTGGAGGTTTCCTGTTGTTTTGGGGTGGCATTATGTGGGGCCGACGTACGCCGCTGGTGGTCGTGGAACATAACGTAATGGCTGTGCGATATGCGAATGCCAGCCTCCTTCCAGTAGTGCAACCATATCGGCAGCATATTGGCGAGACATTCTTCTTCATGGGCGACGATTCGAATCCCCATCGTTCACGTCTTGTGAATGACTTCATTCAGGATAACGACAGCTCTCGACTAGAGTGGCCAGCATGTTCTCCAGACATGAACGCTATCGAACTTGCCTGGGATAGATTGAAGAGGGCTGTTTATGGACGACGTGACCCAAAAACCACTCTGAGGGATCTACGCCGAATCGCCGTTGAGGACTGGAGCAATCTGGACCATCAGTGCCTTGATGAAGTTGTGGATAGCATGCCACGACGAATACAGGTATGCATCAATGCAAGAGGACGTGCTATGGGTATTAGAGGCACCAGTGCGTACAGCAATCTGGACCACCACCTCTGAAGGTCTCGCTGTATGGTGGTACAACATGCAATGTGTGGTTTTCATGAGCAATAAAAAGGGCGGAAATGATGTTTACGTTTATCTCTATTCCAATTTTTTGTACAGGTTCTGGAACTCTCGGAACCGAGGTGATGCAAAACTTTTTTTTATGTGTGTATATGGTCAGGATTTTTTTGGGTTTTGTGAAAGAAATTTCGGTGAGTTTCTGTTACGGTAATCGTTGAAGGCTTTACTTTTGACAGCCATACCCATTACATTTAGCATTTTTTTAAAACTACAGCTTCGTTTTACACACATTGTGAACAGTTACCATTTCATAACAGAAACTGTGTACCATTGTGCGTCCCTCCCACCACGAACTGTTCTTCTAGGTCCGTACCTCTCTACGTAATCCTGCCGAGAGCTGAGTGTATCAAGTTCCTAACTGTCATTATTTGATTCTGCCACCCATTTATCTAGCTTGCTGAAAACGAAAATCTTGTACTTTGGTAAGAATGGGTGCTACGATTGCCTCATGTTCACTGTCCTTGTATTACTGTTGTTGATATCCATTGTATAACATCTTTTCAAGACATTATCTAGTCTTAAAAATCAATAAAAAGTCTCGATCGCGTTTACAGATTGTTTTATTTGTTGACAACCGGTTTCGGCCCTTTTTTCGAACGATCTTCAGGCTTACACCGCCATTACAGCTGCTGTTAGCGGCAGACGGTGCGAGATCTGTAGAAGTATGGCTGTCACGGCTCACTTCTACGGATCTCGTTCCGTCTGCAGCCACCAGCAGCCATAATGGTGGTTGTAAGCCTGAAGATGGTTCGAGGAAAGGGCCGAAACCGTTTGCCAGCAAATAAAAAAACCTGAAAACGCTTTCTAGACTTTTCTATATTTTAACATTTTATACCGAACTCTGTGCTGCAGTCAAGAAAACTTTCTAAAATTATATTATCAAGTCTGTTCAGAATCTTTAAGTCCTTTACCATTTCAGACAGACTTACAATGTCACAAGAAGACGTTGAAAGTTTTGGTTTTATCTCCTTGTTCATCCTTTTTCTAAATATTTCCTTCTACCACTTGCCCTTGTCCCGCGGTGACGCAGGGTCGGCCATGGTTAACTCGATTTGGCATGTTAATGGTAAGGGGTGGCCGAATGCCCTTCCTGCCGCCACCCCATACCCCCCGCGACGGAATTAGTGTACCCCACCTGTCTGTGTCTAATGTAGATCGTGAAATATCGTGAATGTGTTTCAAATGTCTGCGAGTCGTATAACTGAGGCGGGACGTGGGGACCAACCCGGTATCCACCTAGTAGGATGTGGAAAACCGCCTAAAAACCACATTCAGGCTGGCCGGCACACCAGCCGTCGTCGTTAATCCACCGGGCGGCGCGTCTACCCTAGTCCAGGAAGCAGCGCGTTAGCGCTCTCGGCTACCCTGGCGGGTTTTTTCTAAAAATCTCCTTGTTTTCCTTTAATAATAGCTCTATCTACAAGCTGAATAAAATGTGAGTTAAGCTATAAGGCGGTCTCCCTCCCATTTCAGTTATTGCCTCCCCACGTGTTTCAAGTTCTAGAACTGCAGTCTGATTTCGGTGCATCTTCTGATAACATCAGAATGTCAAAGACTTAGTTCCAGTCAGCAGTCTCAAAACATTATTCTAAATTTACGGATGCCGCCCGTGTTCGTTTGTCTTTCTTCATTACATCTTCTCAAATAAGTCATGCACCGCCTGTTCCTACTGTGGGGCCCTGGCCATTCCACTCAGATAGGGTGCCTGAAGGATGCTGCTTTCTCGGAATGCTATACAAGAATGCAAGCAGATCACATTAATAGTTTTTATTACAATAACGATGACTGACAATACTTTGTATTACAAGAACGTGTCGCAAGCGATGGGCGACAGGCAAACAGTCAGTGTCTTTCTCTATACGCTATGTCCATAGAAGCAATGGTTATGGATCACTAATAACTGCTCTCGTAGTGCCGATCAAGTACTGAGCGGCCGAGGCTGGCAGGAGCGATGCTTATATTACACTACTGGCCGTTAAAAATGCAACACCACGAAGATGTACTACAGACGCGAAATTTAACCGACAGGAAAAAGATACT
Source organism: Schistocerca cancellata (assembly GCF_023864275.1). NCBI lineage: Eukaryota > Metazoa > Arthropoda > Insecta > Orthoptera > Acrididae > Schistocerca > Schistocerca cancellata. Next base: position 577,141,661 of record NC_064629.1, read on the forward strand.
GTGATATACAAATGATCAGCTTTTCAGAGCATTCACACAAGGTTGGCGTCGGTGGCCACACCTACAACGTGCTGACATGAGGAAAGTTTCCAACCAGCCGGCCGAGGAGGCCGAACGGTTCTAGGCGCTTCAGCCTGGAACCGCGATACCGCTACGGTCGCAGGTTCGAATCCTGCCTCGGGCATGGATGTGTGTGATGTCCTTAGGTTAGTTAGGTTTTAGTAGTTCTAAGTCCTAGGGGACTGATGACCTCAGATGTTAAATCCCATAGTGCTTACAGTCACCAAAGTTTCCAGCCGATTTCCCATACACAAACAGCAGTTGACCGGCGTTGTTTGGTGAAACGTTTTTGTGATGCCTCGTGTAAGGAGGGGACATGCGTACCATCACGTTTCCGACTTTGATAAAGGTCCGATTGCAGCCTATCGCGGTTGCGGTTTATCGTATCGCGACATTGCTGCTCGCGTTGGTCGAGATCCAATGAATTAGCTGAGTATGGAATCGATGGGTTCATGAGGGTAATACGGAACTCCGTGCTGGATCCCAACGGCCTCGCATCACAAGCAGTCGAGATGACAGGCATCTTATCCGCATGGCTGTAACGGATTGTGCAGCCACGTCTAGATCCCTGGGTAAACAGATGGGTACATTTGCAAGACAACAACAGTCTGCACGAACAGTTCGAAGACGTTTTCAGCAGCATGGACTATCAGCTCGGAGACCATGGCTGCAGTTATTACGGTTGACGCTGCATCACAGACAGGAGCGCCTGCGATAGTGTACTCAACGACGAACCTGGGTTTACGAATGGCAGGACGTCATTTTTTCGGATGAATCCAGGTTCTATTTACAGCATCATGATGGTCGCATCCGTGTTTGGCGACATCGCTGTGAACGAACATTGGAAGCGTGTATTAGTCATCGCCATACTGGTGTATCACCGGGCGTGATGGTAAGAGGTGCCATTGGTTACACGTCTCTGTTACCTCTTGTTCGCATTGACGGCACTTTGAACAGTGGACGTAATATTTCAGATGTGTTACGACCCTTGGCTCTACCGTTCATTCGATCCCTGCGAAACCCTACATTTCAGCAGGATAATGCACGACCGCATGTTGCAGGTCCTGTACGGGCCTTTCTGGATACAGAAAACGTTCGACTGGTGCCCTGGCGAGCACATTCTCCAGATATCTCACCAACTGGAAACGTCTGATCAAAACGTCTGCTTAATGGTGGCCGAGCAACTGTCTCGTCACAATACGCCAGTCACTACTCTCGATGAACTTTGGTATAGTGTTGAAGCTGCATCGGCAGCTGCACCTGTACGCTCCGTCCAAGCTCTGTTTGACTCAATGCCCAGGCGTATCAAGGCCGTTCTTTCTAGGTACTGATTTCTCAGGATCTGTGCACCCAAATTGCGTGAAATTGTAATCACATGTCAGTTCTAGTGTAATATATTTGTCCAATGAATAGACGTTTATCATCTACATTTCTTCTTGGTGCTGTTGTTGTTGTTGTGGTCTTCAGTCCTGAGACTGGTTTGATGCAGCTCTCCATGCTACTCTATCCTGTGCAAGCTTCTTCATCTCCCAGTACCTAATGCAACCTACATCCTTCTGAATCTGCTTAGTGTATTCATCTCTTGGTCTCCCCCTACGATTTTTACCCTCCACGCTGCCCTCCAATACTAAATTGGTGATCCCTTGATGCCTCAGAACATGTCCTATCAACCGATCCCTTCTTCTGGTCAAGTTGTGCCACAATCTTCTCTTCTCCCCAATCCTATTCAATACTTCCTCATTAGTTATGTGATCTACCCATCTAATCTTCAGCATTCTTCTGTAGCACCACATTCCTAAAGCTTCTATTCTCTTCTTGTCCAAACTATTTACCGTCCAGGTTTCACTTCCATACATGGCTACACTCCATACAAATATTTTCAGAAATGACTTCCTGACACTTAAATCTATACTCGATGTTAACAAATTTCTCTTCTTCAGAAAGGCTTTCATTGCCATTGCCAGTCTACATTTTATATCCTCTCTACATCGACCATCATCAGTTATTTTGCTCCCCAAATAGCAAAACTCCTTTACTACTTTAAGTGTCTCATTTCCTAATCTAATACCCTCAACATCACCCGACTTAATTCGACTACATTCCATTATCCTCGTTTTGCTTTTGTTGATGTTCATCTTATATCCTCCCTTCAAGACACCATCCATTCCGTTTAACTGCTCTTCCAAGTCCTTTGCTGTCTCTGACAGAATTACAATGTCATCAGCGAACCTCAAAGTTTTTATTTCTTCTCCATGGATTTTAATACCTACTCAGAATTTTTCTTTTGTTTCCTTTACTGCTTGCTCAATATACAGATTGAATAACATCGGGGAGAGGCTACAACCCTGTCTTACTCCCTTCCCAACCACTGCTTCCCTTTCATGTCCCTCGACTCTTATAACTGCCATCTGGTTTCTGTACAAATTGTAAATAGCCTTTCGCTCCCTGTATTTTACCCCTGCCAGCTTTAGAATTTGAAACAGAGTACTCCAGTCAACATTGTCAAAAGCTTTCTCTAAGTCTACAAATGCTAGAAACGTAGGTTTGCCTTTCCTTAATCTTTCTTCTAAGATAAGTCGTAAGGTCAGTATTGCCTCACGTGTTCCAGTATTTCTACGGAATCCGAACTGATCTTCCCCGAGGTTGGCTTCTACTAGTTTTTCCATTCGTCTGCAAAGAATTAGTGTTAGTATTTTGCAGCTGTGGCTTATTAAACTGATTGTTCGGTAATTTTCGCATCTGTCAACACCTGCTTTCTTTGGGATTGGAATTATTATATTCTTCTTGAAGTCTGAGGGTATTTCGCCTGTCTCATACATCTTGCTCACCAGATGGTAGAGTTTTGTCAGGATGTAACGTTCCCCTTGCACCCAGTAGTGACCCGAGGGCACCACGGGAGGCAACCTTGTTGTAAAGTTATGTAATGTGAAGTTACTCACAAAAAAAAAAAAAAAAAAAAAAAAAAAAAGAGCTTCAATTGAAGCATGTGCAGATTCAGTCAGTAAGAAAGAGCTAGCTAGATACAGTCCAAGTAAATTTTTGCCTACAGAGACTACACTGTAGTTACGTAGGACGTTGATAGTAAAGTGTGACATGTGAACAAAGGAGTTATTGAACAATATGCCTGAATCCGGCTGGAATGCACAAATATAATCTAATCGAACACGAATATAGATGACTTTGGGCAAACTAATACGAATTTTGAATATTTGTTACCATGTACGCAAATTTCACACCCTGGTAAAGAGTTACGAATGTGCTGTTACAAACAAAATTGAGCAGCGGACATTGTAAATAGAAATAAAGGAACTTTAACAAAAGTGCAGTATTGTGCGGCAGAGACAGACAGTGACTGTTAAACCTGCAGCAATACGTCACGGAGTAGTGGTGTATAAGTAATAACTGTATCATTGCCGTGTGTGCAAGTGGATAAGGAACTAGCACAACACGAACAGTGAACCGATAACGGACGGTGGATGAACTTAGTGTCAAATTTTAACTCTTGTGTGTCAAGGGACGCTAGGAAAGCGCATTGACTACAAAAATACATTTTGATTTTGTCCTAAGGTGAAAACTTGTGTGTGACTAATGACAAGTCATGACATGGTGAAGAATATTGTGTGCCCATAAAAGTGTTACTGTGACAACGAAACATTGTGCAAACCAGACTAGTGAAGGCCTACTGAGTAATAACTACCACTAACTGTGTGCGTTCTTTCCCACAGGAGGAAATAAGGATAGTATACTGTTTGTGAACTTGTTGCATGTTTCCTGGAGCACCGCGAGAGGACGTCGCACGGGCGAGCTGATATCCAACGCGCATCCGGCTACATCAGCTATGCAGCGGCCACAGCAGCCCGTAGCAGACCAGACAGCCACGCCCCTCCGCGCCGTAGCTGTCAACGATGGGGGCAGTGGCCTACACGGAGTCAGCGCGCCGCGCCGAGCGCCGCCCAACAATCACTCCGCACCGCTCACCAAATACATTATTGACTTTGTGAAATGTTCACATAAACTGAATAACATGTTAATGACTTCATTTTGATAAACATTGAACATGTGTATGTGACTGTGATATTGTGTAATTGTGTAACCCCGTTTGTGACAAACTGCAAATTTAATTCAAATGAATAACTGGTAAAAGGACAATACTGACTATAAACCAACTGGGATGGCTGGGCTCCGGCACAGTTTTGCCCAGGTTTCCTGATTGCCTACGCCCAAATGGGGGAGCCATGAACTTATATAACCCTGGGACTAAATGAAAGAGCCATTCCATAAAACATACAGAAGTGTAAAGAACGTTACTGGCACCATTGTGTCAAAGTGTAAAACTTCTTTGCCAAATGCTGCCAGGGGGCAATGTAACGTTCCCTGGCATTCTCACAATTTATTTGTAACATATACGCCGATCTGGGCAAGTCGTATGTACATCGTAATTATTCAACCAAAGATATTACTGAATGTGGTATAACATATGTTTGTTATTTTCATTATATTTTTATTGTAATATTTCTCTGTATTTAGGATAGGAATTTTTCTGTATTATTTATGTGAATGTAAAACGTGTCAGTATTTGCGGTATCAGCGATATAAAAATTTGCCAGAAATCAATTTACAAAGAAATGTTAATAGTCGCGCCGCTGTTTATCTTTGCGTGTGGAGACTCCCTGTCGCGTGGAGATCAGAGTAGCTTGAGTGAGGAAAGAGGGAGGAAGTGTCAGTTGGCCGCTCTAGCAGACGCGATGTGCAGCTATGCTCGCGCCCATTAGACGCGCCTGATTCGTTAACCCGTATTGTGGGCACTGTAACGTTCTCTGGCATTTTCACAGTTTATTTGTGACATGTGCGCCGATCTGGGCGAGTTGTGTATCCATCGTGGTTGTTCAGCAGAGTTAAGACGTTATCGAGGTAGGACGCTGTGGAGGAGCTTTTAACGAATTTATAGACTTCTCTTGTCTCTGTCTGGACTTAGCCGCCATTAGATGAAGAGTTACGAATTAATGTGAGTTGACTTGTTGTTTGTGCGAAATATATCAGTATTTATCAAAAGTGTGAATTATTATGTAAATTGGCTTGCCCACGTCATCTATAAATCAAATGAGTGGTGAAATAGGTTTGATCAGTGATAAATGTCGGCTTGGCTGTAATTAAAACATTTTCTGCTGATAGAGATAATCTTGTGTTCTATGGCTAGTGCCGGGATAAACTTCAGTAAAAAATATTTAACAAAAAAAAACCCACTGCATCTGGAAAGTGTATGCCAAGGCCGAATGATTTAAGGACTCAGTTCTCAACAAAATATTACTATCCGGTTAATATGAGTGCACGTAATATTTTTCTTTAAATGTACGTAATCCTTAAGACATTTTGTGTTACCACAATAAATTAAGAGAGTGGTTCTACAACAAAGTTCGCACGACAGTAAATTAAGTTAAAAGCAAAAGATAAAATTTAATATTTCTTTAACGACATTTCATAATCAATAGCATTCCATTATTTGCGGAGAGTCGAATTTGCTACAAGGACTGGCTCTCCCAAGGCCGTCAGTAGTTCCAATGGAATGTTGTCTACTCCCAGGGCCTTGTTGCGACTCAGGTCTTTCAGTGCTCTGTCAAACTCTTCACGCAGTATCGTATCTCCCATTTCATCTTCATCTACATCCTCTTCCATTTCCATAATATTGTCCTCAAGTACATCGCCCTTGTATAGACCCTCTATATACTCCTTCCACCTTTCTGCTTTCCCTTCTTTGCTTAGAACTGGGTTTCCATCTGAGCTCTTGATATTCATACAAGTGGTTCTCTTATCTCCAAAGGTATCTTTAATTTTCCTGTAGGCAGTATCTATCTTACCCCTAGTGAGATAAGCCTCTACATCCTTACATTTGTCCTCTAGCCATCCCTGCTTAGCCATTTTGCACTTCCTCTCGATATCATTTTTGAGACGTTTGTATTCCTTTTTGCCTGCTTCATTTACTGCATTTTCATATTTTCTCCTTTCATCAATTAAATTCAATATTTCTTCTGTTACCCAAGGATTTCTACTAGCCCTCGTCTTTTTACCTACTTGATCCTCTGCTGCCTTCACTACTTCATCCCTCAGAGCCACCCATTCTTCTTCTACTGTATTTCTTTCCCCCATTCCTGTCAATTGTTCCCTTATGCTCTCCCTGAAACACTGTACGACCTCTGGTTCTTTCAGTTTATCCAGGTCCCGTCTCCTTAAATTCCCACCTTTTTGCAGTTTCTTCAGTTTTAATCTACAGGTCATAACCAATAGATTGTGGTCAGAGTCCACATCTGCCCCTGGAAATGTCTTACAATTTAAAACCTGGTTCCTAAATCTCTGTCTTACCATTATATAACCTAACTGATACCTTTTAGTATCTCCAGGGTTCTTCCATGTATACAACCTTCTATCATGATTCTTAAACCAAGTGTTAGCTGTGATTAAGTGGTGCTCTGTGCAAAATTCTACCAGCCGGCTTCCTCTTTCATTTCTTACCCCCAATCCATATTCACCTACTACGTTTCCTTCTCTCCCTTTTCCTACACTCGAATTCCAGTCACCCATGACTATTAAATTTTCGTCTCCCTTCACTATCTGAATAATTTCTTTTATTTCATCATACATTTCTTCAATTTCTTCGTCATCTGCAGAGCTAGTTGGCATATAAACTTGTACTACTGTAGTAGGTGTGGGCTTCGTATCTATCTTGGCCACAATAATGCGTTCACTATGCTGTTTGTAGTAGCTTACCCGCATTCCTATTTTCCTATTCATTATTAAAGCTACTCCTGCATTACCCCTATTTGAGTTTGTGTTTATAACCCTGTAGTCACCTGACCAAAAGGCTTGTTCCTCCTGCCACCGAACTTCACTAATTCCCACTATATCTAACTTTAACCTATCCATTTCCCTTTTTAAATTTTCTAACCTACCTGCCCGATTAAGGGATCTGATATTCCACGCTTCGATCCGTAGAGCGCCAGTTTTCTTTCTCCTGATAACGACATCCTCTTGAGTAGTCCCCGCCCGGAGATCCGAATGGGGGACTATTTTACCTCCGGAATATTTTACCCAAGAGGACGCCATCATCATTTAATCATACAGTGAAGCTGCATGCCCTCGGAAAAATTACGGCCGTAGTTTCCCCCTGCTTTCAGCCGTTCGCAGTACCAGCACAGCAAGGCCGATTTGGTTATTGTTACAAGGCCAGATCAGTCCATCATCCAGACTGTTGCCCTTGCAACTACTGAAAAGGCTGCTGCCCCTCTTCAGGAACCACACGTTTGTCTGGCCTCTCAACAGATACCCCTCCGTTGTGGTTGCATCTACGGTACGGTCATCTGTATAGCTGAGGCACGCAAGCCTCCCCACCAACGGCAAGGTCTATGGTTCATGGGGGGGCTTCTTGGTGTAGCAATTTTAATAGCCAGTAGTATAGCTCCGCGACAATTCGCCTCCTGTTCTACATCGATCCTGCTTTATTTTTGGACTGTCCAATTTTCGTTATTGGATTACGTTCATTGCGTAGCTAACTACGATTCCTACAAAGTTTACTATTTACGTTTACATCGACAGTAGGTTGGTGGTCGTAATGTTCTGGCTGATCAGTGTAGATAACATTCATTCTGGACCCCATCTAAAGAAGTCGTCTGTGGAACTTCCTTCCTTTTACATGTTCTATAAATATTTACATTAAGATGAAAAGAGGTGTATGTTACATACGGTCTCTTTCAATAGCTAGAATTGTTAATAGGATAAGAGCAAAAAACAGAATTCACTGTCAAAACAAGACATAGTTTTAACACTACTATCGTTCATTACCCGAAACTGGGGAGTGTCTGGTAGATATTCCTTGCGCTTCGAGGTCCCCGCTTACTTTTCATAATGTCTGTCCTTACTGACTTCATTAATGAAATCTACATTTAATTACCATATGTTTACGTGCGTTGTATTACACTGGTGCGACAAAAAGGAAACAGAAAAGAAATGCTGCTACCAGAAACTGATAACAGCTGAGAGTTGTTACCTAGGGTGACATTTATCAAACAAATGATGCACTTACTTATGCGAGGAGAGCAACAAGAATATGGTAGTTCTACCCACCACCGCAGCGCATTTTTGCAGCGCTATGAAACATTCTTCACGCGATGTATTCCTGAGCCGTTTCGCAGAACCCATCAGTGGGAGGGAATCGTGTTGTGTTTCCGCGCATCTAAGCTGCTACTACTCTTGATAAACTGTGGTATCGGGTTGAAGCTGCATGGGCAACTGTACCTGTACACGCCATCCAAGGTCTCCTTGACTGAATGCCCAGGCGTATGAAGGCCGTTATTACGGCCAGAGGTGGTTCTTGTGGGTACTGATTTCTCAGGATCTATGCACCCAAATTGCGTGAAAATGTAATCACATGTCAGTTCTAGTATAATATATTTGTCCAATGAATACCCGTTTATCATCTGCTTTTCTTCTTGGTGCAGCAATTTTAATGGCCAGTAGTGTACTATGTTCCTCAGCCTCCTACAATCCAATCTTATGTGATCTCCCCCTAGTTGACTTCTGTCTTTCGTTCCATTCTTCTAAATTAACCGCTGACACCGGGCCTCTCTTGAAACACGTGATTACCTGTATTTCCTAAATCACGAAATTTCAAATACTGGCACCTCAGTCATGACCAGAGAAAATTTACCTGACGACGCTAAGGAGACGCAACTGGTAAGTAGTATCACTGATATTTTAAAATTGTTTCACATCCTTCTTACCCTGTAATACTGAATGTTTGAATATTTTTACATGACTTGACTGTGGGTTGATGAAATATTGTAATTTTTACAATATAATGAGAAAAATTTTAGTCCCAAAACTTGAAGATGAACAGCATCGGCTCAGAGGCAAACAGGAAATCAAACAATACTGTAATATGCACAGTGAATTATAAAACGCAAATTAAGATTCTATGGACACATCACAAGAATAAATGCGGGCCGGCCGTTGTGGCCGAGCGGTTCTAGGCACTTCAGTCTGGAACTGCGCTACCGCTCCGGTCGCAGGTTCGAATCCTGCCTCGAGCATGGATGTGTGTTATGTCCTTAGGTTAGTTAGGTTTAAGTAGTTCTAAGCTCTAGGGGACTGATGAGCTCAGATGTTAAGTCCCATAGTGCTCAGAGCCATTTGAACCAATAAATGCGGACAGGCTTACAAAGCAAATAGCTGAATTCTATTTGAACCAATAAATGCGGACAGGCTTACAAAGCAAATAGCTGAATTCTATGAAAACTGGAGTAAATCTAAAACAGACCCAGTGAAATGGATTGGCGAAATCAAAACAGATCTCGAACTAGCAGGAATTACACCAGAGGATATCTAAAACAGGGAAATCTTCAGATCCAAAATTCACGAGTGGCAAGTTGACTAAGAGGAGAAACCAAAGAACAAAACTGGAACAATGTGGTCTCAAGAAAGAAATGAAGCCCACAGCAAATGAAAGAAAGAAGTATGGGCAGAAAGAAACGCAAATGCACTAAGTACTTTGCGTAGTCCTAATGGGCTCATTCGCAAATATGAGTTCTTGACGCTTCCCGCATTACCGAAATATGACTGGTTGCTCTACTACTGCTATGATGTGTATTTCAACGAGACTGGTTTTGTCACTGAAAAAAATAGCGACATTGCACTATAATAAAATATATTTGTATAATTTAGTCGACTGGTATTCCTTGCCTTAAAACTACATCAAAGCTTCATAAACTTTCAGAATAATTGGTACAGCAACTGAGGTAGAGTAGGGTTCACTGATAAGTGTAGTCGTAGCAACATATGCTTTGTACATTGGCGCTTTGGAATTATTGTGACGAAGAATTATTGCTATTTATGGCTATTTAGAACTTCTAAATTATTAGTATTACACTTATGTGGTACCGCATCAGAACAAGAGAAACGTCGTACTGCGCAATTGTGGAACAGCTTCAGAACTTCCTGAGAAAAGATGGCGACGTCTCGTTCTGCCCTGTAACATTTTGCGCGTGTATCCAAGGCCATAATTAGACATTTCATTTGGAACAGATGTATCAAGTATGAAAAGAAAACTCCACGGTAAAATACTTTTATGCTTGAAATTCTGGTGCTTATTGGAGCTCAAAAATTGCTTTTGTTCAATTATGGTTAAATCAGTATACATAAAATAGTTGCTCGCCTCTGATTTCAAAACATGGTGTTCCTCGTTCTGTTAGAAAATGCATTTGGTGTTCTTGGAATATTCTTGGCATTGAGCTTAAATCCTTATTCTTTCTATGGAGTCCGGAAGTTCACCTACACTGACAGTGTTGTATAACACTGGCGCCATCAGTTCTTCTTACATATTCTCTGGCGGCGCTTCTGGGCTTGTTCTTTGGCTATTGTGGACGCCAGAGACTGTTGTCAGTATTAGATGGGAGTGAGGCTTTGTGCAGACAGGAGAGGAAGTATCAGACTTTCTATAATCCTGGGTCGAGGCTAGGATTTACACTGGCTTAAATGCTAGTGACTTCCCCATTACGGAAATTAGGCCTATACTAGCTAACGGTCGGCCGGAGTGGCCGAGCGATTCTAGGCGCTTCAGTCTGGAACCGCGCGACAGCTATGGTCGCAGGTTTGAATCCTGCCTCGGGCATGGGTGTGTGTGTGTCGTCCTTAGGTTAGTTAGGTTTAAGTAGTTCTAAGTTCTAGGGGACTGATGACCTCAGATGTTAAGTCCATAATGCTCAGAGCCATTTGAACTTAGCCAACGCGAGCAACGCTCCAGGTGCAGATGGATTTATTTTAGATTTCATGTAGAATACGTCTCAGAATTGACCACTTTACTATTTCACATTTAATATATATTCTGAGAATATCTAACAATTACGTTGCCGTATACACAGGCGTGACCGAATGTGTAACAACAGTACCAGAAAACATGAGATGAGAATGACTTGGAATCTATAAATGGTGATTTGTTTTTGGAATAAATTATAGAAATGAATTATAAGCTATGCAACTCACTGTTAACCTACAAACGGAAGCTGCTGTGAACAAATGAATACAAAAATAACGCGCATTCTAGTCGCAGGGATATAACTGTGACGTATACCTGTGCCCAGTTTTCGTCTGACGTAGCACATATATTTTCTCTATTTTCTCTATTTACAGGTCGAATAAACAAGAATACAACTATTTTGTTAGCATTGGACGAAATTTGTATGTTTTTTGTCCGGAGCATGGATTATAGCGTGAAACGTATTCGTTATGCCACTCCTCCTGTAATGGAACACATCTGCCGCTCTGTACTTTCCATCAAATAATTTTCGTCTTACCCTTCCACAGTCTCATAAAAGACTTATTCGTCAAAGGCCATCTGATCTCGACAATCGGTCATTTCGCATTGTCAGCACTAATTTATAACAGCAAGTCGTGTTCTCATTTCTGTACTAACAAGTAGTCACGAGTAGCCTTACACTCCTGGACGCTTCAGTAAGAGAGAACAAGATCTCCGAATGGATTTCTGCAAAAATGGCTCTGAGAACTATGGGACTTAACTGCTGTGGTCATCAGTCCCCTAGAACTTAGAACTACTTAAACCTAACTAACCTAAGGACATCACACACATCCATGCCCGAGGCAGGATTCGAACCTGCGACCGTAGCGGTCACGCGGTTCCAGACTGTAGCGCCTAGAACCGCACGGCCACACCGGCCGGCTGGATTTCTGCACTTCGAACTGTCGTCGACTAATAAGGAAGATAAGTGTACTGAGTACCGTGGAATTTTGTACTAATAGAACCCAGTACGTTCTGCTCGATGGTGATTTTTCATCAAAAAAGCAATTTGCATTTTGTGCCGCAAGGAAGAGTATTAGGACCTCAAATAGATCCCAAATGCTTAAACAAATTTTAGTTAGGGCCTACAGGACTATCAGCTTGTTTGCTGTAGACACTGCTGTCTTCAGGGTAGTATCATTACAATACGGGCGTAAGTAAATTCAGAAAAAGTTGGATAACATAGTGTAATGAACGGCAACTCTCTTAAAATGTGAGTAAATGAAAGCTATTGCTCCTGACATAAAGAAAGAAAGCAACAGTGTTCGATTACAACAGTAGAGTCGAACATCTTAAGCCAGTCATATAGTTTAAATATTTACATATAATAGTAAGAAGCAATTAAAAATTGTAGTAAGTAAGGCAAATGTAAGAAGTAGAAGGTCTCCCGTAGAGTACAGTGCATTTTAAAGGAAAACACATACAAGACGCTAGAGTGACCAGTTGCAGAGTATTGCTCAGCCGCTTGGAGCCCTTGTCAAGCAGTCATGACATTGAACATATTTAGAGACGCGTTCTTGGGAAAGCATCTCGTGGTCGTGCGGTAGCGTTCTCGCTTCCCACGCCCGGGTTCCCGGGTTCGATTCCCGGCGGGGTCAGGGATTTTCTCTGCCTCGTGACGGCTGGGTGTTGTGTCCTGTCCTTAGGTTAGTTAGGTTTAAGTAGTTCTAAGTTCTAGGGGACTTATGACCACAGCAGTTGAGTCCCATAGTGCTCAGAGCCATTTGTTATTGGGAAAGAAGCTGGCCAGTTTAGTCTATAGCCCATATTAAAGTGTAAGAGGAATTCTCAGCGATCTTAAACGGTACTATTTGGAAATACACTACATTCTTCTCGTCCAGCCTTGTTGCGTAAATATAGAGAATTGGTATTCCAAGGGGAATGACGCACAGTTCAGCTACTACTATCGTATTTTCAAAGTGAGGATTTTGGGGATTAACCTTTCGGTACATGCGCCAATGAATAAAACTCATCATTCATACTGAAGAAGGGGTATTTGATCTTGTTATGTTTCCTGCAGTACTGCAGTGCTTCTGATGTTAAGAAGAACGATGTAATGTTCCTTCGGATATTCATGCACTGCAAATTCCATTGGTGCCATCCGTCAGGCAGAGCTCTGACCGCGTTTTACAGCTCGATAAGCTACGCAAAGACCTACATCGAAGACAATAGTGACCATTGAAGTATCCGCTGAAAGGGGTTATAAATTTATAAACATTTTCCGGCCTAGTTTTATTTTGGGCGCCTTTCAGGGAACAGAATAGTTCCACGTCAACTACATCATCTAGAAATTCTGAAACAAAGAAAAAGCAAATATAGTAAATGTTTGCAACGGCAAGTAAAGACAGGATGCTGTATAGACCCTCTGCACACACATGGAAATGTCTTACGAGATATAGTCTCGATTGTACGGTACGAAAATTACTACTGGTATTGCGTAGCCAGAGGTTTGTTTCATATACAGGGTGTTACAAAAAGGTACGGCCAAACTTTCAGGAAACATTCCTCACACACAAATAAAGAAAAGATGTTATGTGGACATGTGTCCGGAAACGCTTAATTTCCATGTTAGAGCTCATTTTAATTTCTTCCACCTGCGCTCAATGGAGCACGTTATCATGATTTCATACGGGATACTCTACCTGTGCTGCTAGAACATGTGCCTTTACGAGTACGACACAACATGTGGTTTATGCACGATGGAGCTCCTGCACATTTCACTCGAAGTGTTCGTACGCTTCTCAACAACAGATTCGGTGACCGATGGATTGGTAGAGGCGGACCAATTCCATGGCCTCCACGCTCTCCTGATCTCAACCTTCTTGACTTTCATTTATGGGGGCATTTGAAAACTCTTGTCTACGCAATCCCGGTACCAAATGTAGAGACTCTTCGTGCTCGTATTGTGGACGGCTGTGATGCAATACGCCATTCTCCAGGGCTGCATTAGCGCTTCAGGGATTCCATGCGACGGAGGGTGGATGCATGTATCCTCGCTAACGGAGGACATTTTGAACATTTCCTGTAACAAAGTGTTTAAAGTCACGCTGGTACGTTCTGTTGCTGTGTGGCGTTTCCGGACACATGTCCACATAGCATATTTTCTTTCTTTGTGTGCGAGGAATGTTTCCTGAAAGTTTGGCCGTACCTTTTTGTAACACCCTGTATAAACTGAATGGGATGGATGTCCAAAGGAACAATGCGTCTTTCTTCTTAACAGCACAGGCACTAGAATATCGTATTTCTCCGCTGACTTTCAGTTAAAGTTTCCTCGCTTGTACGGAAATCCTGTAAGGTGTGTACGAGTGTAGGTTGTGACGCAGGAACGACGGCAGATGGAAGTTGGGATCTGGCCGTGAGTCGTTCACGGATAGCCAAAGTGGTTAATTCGACCGCTCACGTAAAGTGATAAATACGGGTTCGAGTCCCATTTCGGTACAAATTATCATTGTCATCATTCCCTTATTCAGCTGGTGGTAGTTCGTATACGGAGCTGCTGACACATTTCATGTGTCTGCAAGTAACACAAGAAGCACTAGTGTCGTCAGAACATCTACAACTGGTTGACGTGTTTTAACGTTTACAGAGGCGTCCTCTGGGACAAAAAAAATCTTGAGTGTAATTATAGAAATACATTTAATCGGTTTTTATTCATTACATTCTTTTGGCATTTAGTTTTCATCTACATCTACAACTACATGTACTCCGCAAGCCTTGGTGCATGGCGGAGGTACCTACATCTACATCTACATTTATACTCCGCAAGCCACCCAACGGTGTGTGGCGGAGGGCACTTTACGTGCCACTGTCATTACCTCGGTTTCCTGTTCCAGTCGCGTATGGTTCGCGGGAAGAACGACAGCCGGATAGCCTCCGTGACCGCTCGAATCTCTCTAATTTTACATTCGTGATCTCCTCGGAAGGTATAAGTAGGGGGAAGCAATATATTCGATACCTCATCCAGAAACGCACCCTCTCCAAATCTGGACAGCAAGCTACACCGCGATGCAGAGCGCCTTTCTTGCAGAGTCTGCCACTTCAGTTTGCTAAACATCTCCGTAACGCTTACCAAATAACCCTGTGACGAAACGCGCCGCTCTTCTTTGGATCTTCTCTATCTCCTCCGTCAACCCGACCTGGTACGGCTCCCACACTGATGAGCAATACTCAAGTATAGATCGAACGAGTGTTTTGTAAGCCACCTCCTTTGTTGATGGACTGCATTTTGTAAGGACTCTCCCAATGAATCTCAACCTGGTACCCACCTTACCAACAATTAATTTTATATGATCATTCCACTTCCAATCGTTCCGCAGGCATACTCCCAGATATTTTACAGATGTAACTGCTACCAGTGTTTGTTCCGCTCATAGGATTAGGGAAGGATGAGGAAGGAAGTCGGCCGTGCCCTATCAAAGGAACCATCCCGGCATTTGCCTGAAACGATTTGGGGAAATCATGGAAAACCTAAATCAGGATGGCTGGACGCGGGATTGAACCGTCGCTAATAGAGCGAGGGAAAATAGATTGTCTATAGGCCTCTGTACGAGCCCTAATTACCCTTTTCCTATCTCCGTGGACGAGTTGGGAAATGTATTTTCGTGGCAGCAGATCGCTGTGCAGTCAGTTGCAAATGCCGGTTCTCTAAATTTTCTCAATAGTGTTTCGCAGAAAGGACACTTTCTTCCAAGGGATTTTCATTTCAGTTCACAAATCAACTCCATAATAACCACGAGCTGATGGAACTTAAGCCGCGTCCACACCGGAGTCGCCACGCAGCACTGCGCCACGGGCAAACGTGTGGCGCAAAATAGCGCAAAACTCCGCAGACCGGGACAAAACAGCGCACAGTAGAGTAGAGTGTTGGTAGCTGCGCAGCAAAGTTCGATTGTGTGCGTCGCGTTGATGAAGATGGGAACGAAAAATGCTGTACAAACAGAAAATGGTTCAAATGGCTCTGAGCACTATGGGACTAAAAACCTTAGGTCATCAGTCCCCTAGAACTTAGAACTACTTAAACCTAACTAACCTAAGGACATCACACACATACATGCCCGAGGCAGGATTCGAACCTGCGACCGTAGCAGTCCCGCCGCTCCAGACTGCAGCGCCCAGAACCGCACGGCCACCGTGGCCGGCGCTGCACAGACAGAGCGTACACGAATGAACCAATTCCTCTGATGCACAAACGCTGCGCGGAACGTGTTCGTTGTTGCGCAAAGCGCCGTGGTTTGACGTCCATGCCGGAAGCGCCGCGCTGTGAGGAATCTCTTCCTTTAGATTTGAGCAGCGCGACGCGGTGAAGGGTGGTGCAGTAGGGCCGGGGTGGACACGGCTTACTGGTGAAAAATCTATCAGCACGTCTGTGAAATGCTCAAAAAAATGGCTCTGAGCACTGTGGGACTTAACATCTGAGGTCATCAGTCCCCTAGAACTTAGAACTACTTAAACCTAACTAACCTAAGGACATCACACACATCCATG
Organism: Schistocerca cancellata; assembly: GCF_023864275.1. Classification (NCBI taxonomy): domain Eukaryota; kingdom Metazoa; phylum Arthropoda; class Insecta; order Orthoptera; family Acrididae; genus Schistocerca; species Schistocerca cancellata. Next base: position 577,158,045 of record NC_064629.1, read on the forward strand.
CCCGAGGCAGGATTCGAACCTGCGACCGTAGCTGTCGCGCGGTTCCAGACTGAAGCGCCTAGAACCGCTCGTTGGCTAGTATTAGCCTAAATGCCGTAATGGGAAGTCACTAGCATTTAAGCCACACCGGCCGACCTTTTAATTGCTGCCAATCTTACCATTAATCTGATTCGGTGGGATCCAGAATACTCGAGCAGCACTCAAGAATGGGTCACAACAGAGTCGACCATTTGCCTTCCCTACTACCATCCCTTTGTGCTAGTTTCGTTTCATATCGGTATGCAACGTTGTGTCTAAATATTTAATCGAAGTGACTGTGGCAGCTAGCCGCGCGGGGTTAGCCGAGCGGTCTAGGGCGCTGCAGTCATGGACTGTGCGGCTGGTACCAGCGGAGGTTCGAGTCCTCCCTCGGGCATGGGTGTGTGTGTTTCTCCTTAGGATAATTTAGGTTAAATAGTGTGTAAGCTTAGGGACTGATGACCTTAGCAGTTAAGTCCCATAAGATTTCACACACATTTGAACATTTTTATGTCAGCTAGTACACTTATGATGCCGTATTCGAACACTATGGGATTGTTTCTCCTGGCCATCTCAATTGACTTACATTTATCTACATTCAGAGCAAGCTACGATTCATTATACTTACTAGAATTTTTTTACGTCGTATCCTAGCGTTCTACGATTACTCAACGCACCTTCTATACATCAAAGCGTCAGCCTCAGACTGCTCCTCACCCAGTCCATCATATCATTATGTATATAGGTACTAAGAGCGTCCTACCACGTTACTCTTGCCGATACCCTCATTTCTGATGGATACGCACCGTCGAGGATATAATACGAGGTTCATAGAACTACAAAACATCATTTATTTTTCCTGGTGTTCGAATCCATCATTTATTGTCTAATGGGATGATTTTGTTTTTATAAGGAATCTTATTGCTCTTAGAATACCATATAATCTCTCAGACGACAAAATTCATCTTCTGTTTCAATCCCTAGATGAAGAAGAACACGAAGAAGAGGCGGGAGGAGAAGCAGATGTATCGGAAGAAGAGAACAGTCTTAATACAGAGTCCGAAAAGAAGAAAGTCCTTTAGAGGATCTAGTGTGATACCGAAACTAATTGTAAGCACTTTGTAGCTAAAGATGGACAAAAGCTGTGGAATAAATGCCCAACAGGATGTAAGCTAAGTAGCACTAATTAAAAGAAACCGTTGTCCGTAGTACGGAACCACAGACGAACTTTCAGAGGTGGTAGTATGGATCAAAATAAGAAAAAAATAGCTTGGTAAATATGGGTTATACTTTACATACCTTAAGAGCTGTGAGCACTTATGCAGTAGAAGAGACGTTTCTTACTGTTGCGAAAATGCGCAAGTGCTCTTAGCTGGTAAGGTAAGCACTTTCGCACTCATGACTAGTGGACATTTTTTTCTTGTTTTGGTCCGTACTGCCACACCTCAAACTATGGGAAACAAACAGCTTGCAGAAGAGATCTGTATAACGGTATCGAAGATGATGAATTGCTTTTAGCTCTTGAGATGTACGTTTTAGAGGCCACGTTTGGTAAGCTTCTTGATCATTCATGTCATATCCCTGAATGTAGATCATTTATCCTGGGACACCCTGTATATGCTTGCATCCAGTGCTCATTAAATGTATAGTGCCTGCTGAGATCAGTGTTTGTATTCATTTTCTTATAAGTTCGGCGATTTGACATCACTTTATAATCAGCTGTAAATGGAACACCACTTGTGTACTTACGAAATATGTTCAACATTATTTTAAGGTTGTTGTTGTTGTTGTGGTCTTCAGTCCTGCGACTGGTTTGATGCAGCTTTCCATGCTACTCTATCCTGCTCAAGCTTCTTCATCTCCCAGTACTTACTGCGACCTACATCCTTCTGAATCTGCTTAGTGTATTCATTTCTTGGTTACCCTTCACGCTGCTCTCCAATGCTAAATTTGTGACCCCTTGATGCCTCAGGACATGTCTTACCAACCGGTCCCTTCTTCTTGTCAAGTTGTGCCACAAACTCCTCTTCTCCCCAATTCTATTTAATACCTCCTCATTAATTATGTGATCTACCCATCTAATCTTCAGCATTCTTTCGAAAGCTTCTATTCTCTTCTTGTCCAAACCATTTATTGTCCATGTTTCACTTCCATAGATGGCTACACTTCATACAAATACTTTCAGAAACGACTTCCTGAGACTTAAACCTATACTTGATGTTAACAAATTTCTCTTCTTCAGAAACGCTTTCCTTGCCATTGCCAGTCTACATTTTATATCCTCTCTACTTCGACCATCATCAGTTATTTTGCTCCCCAAATAGCAAAACTCCTTTACTACTTTAAGTGTCTCATTTCCTAATCTAATTCCCTCAGCATCACCCGACTTAATTCGACTACATTCCATTATCCTCGTTTTGCTTTTCTTGATGTTCATCTTATATCCTCCTTTCAAGACACTGTCCATTCCGTTCAACTGCTCTTCCAAGTCATTTGCTGACACTGATAGAATTACAATGTCAGCGGCGAACCTCAAAATTTTTATTTCTTCTCCCTGGATTTTAATATCTACTCAGAATTTTTCTTTTGTTTCCTTCACTGCTTGCTCAATATAGAGATTGAATAACATCGGGGAGAGGCTACAACCCTGTCTCACTCCCTTTCCAACCACTGCTTCCCTTTCATGCCCCTCGACTCTTATAACTGCCATCTGGTTTCTGTACAAATTGTGAACAGCCATTCGCTCCCTGTATTTTACCCCTGCCACCTTCAGAATTTGAAAGAGAGTATTCCAGTCGACATTGTCAAACGCTTTCTCTAAGTCTACAAATGCTAGAAACGTCGGTTTGCCTTTCCTTAATCTTTCTTCTAAGATAAGTCGTAAGGTCAGTATTTAAGGTTAAGGTAACAAATATTAGAGGGCGTACAGTGTAAACAGACAAACACTTTCCCCTCACCCGTTACGTGAGTGGGATAAAGCAGCAAGTCGCTAATTTGAGTAAGGGTTAAGAACTGTCCTCATCAAGCATTGTACAGAGTCCGGCGGAGTATGTTTGTAGATGCAAACGATGTTCCTTTTATCAACACTGTGACAGAGAGGTTTAGAGGAGCCTTGCGGACGTTGAAGACGCACATGCTGAAGGCGATGCACGGTCCACGTAGGAGGCCGCCCTTTCATTACGCTCGGCTGCGTACAGGACGCCGCAGGTGGGAGAGCGCAGCACAGCTAGTGTACCCCATTGGCCGGCATATGGCTCCATGAGTCAGCCACAGCTGCCGTCCTTCGTGGTATCAGGCAACGCCAGCACGCCCAATGCAGCTGCGATGCGCCTGTGTCTGCCAGTATACCCGCCACTGCGGTCAGCCTCACGGCGCTGCTCGTTAGTCGTCTCGCTGAGGGCGACCAAATCCGCCGTCTCCTATTTCAGATATGTCCGTGGCGACAGCTGCAATAACAGCAGCAATCTGGACACCGGTCTGCATGTTGCGCCCGAACCACTTGGCGATTTCATGTGAAGGCTGCATATACAAAGTGGTCAGAAAAAGTAAGAAAAGATTGTAAGGTCGTTGCAGTGTGGGTTGTGCAGAGAAATAATTGTTGGAAAAAAATCTGTATGTTGCGCCGTTTCCGAGTTAATCAGAACTGAGGTTAGCCAATTAGGCCTTTGCGTGCGCAAATTCAAGCGGTCCGCCAGGTCGGTGTCGCCAATCGAGTTCTTCGTTTATTTTTTTATTTTCCTAAGACCAAAAAGAGGATGATACGATTGTAAGGATCGAACCAGAGTCAAAGGCTGAGCAGTCTCTTGCGCTATCACCTACGCTATGAGAACGACTGACACTAATTGTATCTGGCGGGCCGCTCGGATTTGCGTGTTCCTGATTGGTGAAGTTCAGTTTTAATTACCGCGGAAACGGCACAACGTACCTAATTCTTTTCTTAACAGCTGTCTCTCAGCATACCCTACACTGAAACCCCCTTACAAGCTTTTTAGACTTTTTGTGACCACCATATATTGTGGAAGAAACAGTGGGAAATGTAGGTTTAATTTTCCATCGACGAACAGGTCATCAGAGGCTGAGCACACGCTCATATTTGGAAATGATGGTGAACGAAATGCATGGTGTCCTTTTCAATGGCACCATCTCGGCATTTACCTTTAGCATGTAAGGGAAATCATAGAAGAGCTAAATGTTGATAGCCGTCGAAAATTTGAATCAATGCCTTCCCGAATGCGAGTACAGTGTCTTAATCACTGCGCTGATCCACTGAACAAATACAGAAACAGAAGAACGAATTTGGTTTAGTGACAGGCGCCTAAGAGACCGTTTCAGCGTCTTTACGAGAGAATACACAACTTTAGAAGGCTAAAATACAACCCAACATTCTCTCGAATCCCTAGTTCCAAATAACTATAAAGAAGTAACTTGGCGATCAGCCCCACAGGACTATGCCATATGACCGGCCACCATACCATCCAGCACCATATGGCGTCATTTTGATGCAATGAAGAGAGGATTTCCTGGTCTTGGTGCTGCTAATTATCATTAAACTATCTCCTTAGTTGGCGCCACGTGATTGACTGCGTTCCGTTCTGTTCCTGCCACCAAGGAAAAATCGCTGTAAATACAGGGAATGGAATCCAGGTCCGATTCGTGGTTGTGAGACATGTTTGCCGTTCAGCAACGGACGGTTAAAACGAACAATAGAATTGTAAGTATCTTAATTCGCACGAAGTTTAATCATGTATCATTCGTCATTCATCTCCACCGAAAAAAGTCGAAATATTGCTTACTGTGAATGTGACGATGTAGTAGTAGTAGTAGTAGTAGTAGTAGTAAGAGATATGAATCATATTTTCTTCGAATGTAGGTCGTACTAATATCAGCAGAGATATTATCAGCCACTACGCACTAATGACAAATCTATTTCATCAAAATAAGCCACGCGGTCTCAGGCGCCTTGCCACGGTTCGAGCGGCTGTCCCCGTCGGCGGTTCGAGTCCTCCCTCGGGCATGAGTATGTGTATTGTTCCTAGCGTAAGTTAGTTTAAGTCAGATTAAGTAGTTTGTAAGCCTAGGAACCGATGACCTCAGCAGTTTGGTCCCATAGGAACTGACCATCACCATCAAAATAATACATAGCTTTAGAAAATAATAATAAATATTTTCAGTAAATTTAACCTTACTTCGGAAAATTATATCAAATACTTTAAACAGTAATAGATGGGTGAATGACCTGAAGCCCTTAGCGAGCAACTCAGCAGTTGTAGATTTTATAGCTACGAGCCACACCGACGCTGCTCCAATCATCTAAGAGAAACCCTACAGACTTTTTTCGCCATCGCAACAGGTTTATTAGGTCCCCTTGGTAGCTGCGTGGTCATGCGGAGACCAGGGTGCGATTCCCGGAACTGTCAAGGATTTTTTTTTTCTTTCTGGGATGACTGGGAAGTGATGCTATCAGCTACGTGATGTAAACTGAAGAGCGATTATTAGCGACTCCAGGTTGTGAAAACAGAAAACGGCAGGGAGAGCAGTGTGCTGACACCTCGTCCTACATAGCGCACGATGCTGCTACGGTCGCAGGTTCGAATCCTGCCTCGGGCATGGATGTGTGTGATGTCCGTAAGTTAGTTAGGTTTAAGTAGTTCTAAGTCTAGGGGACTGATGACCTCAGATGTTAAGTCCCATAGTGCTTAGAGCAATTTGAACCATTTTTGAACATAGCGCATCTAATGACGCCATTGGCACGTCCGACAAGGCGCACGGTCGGTACTGATGATCCAGCCTGGGCCAGTGGATATAGTTTACGTTTTATACGTTTGCTGGGTATCATCACTGAGGTACGTCTAGATTAAAATAAAACTCTAACGAGACGTGATTTCGCCATTTCATGCCAACGTAATCCAAATAGCAATGAAATCATATGAAATCAGAACTGACTACTTTATCGGAATGTAGAAACAGTACAAACAGCACAAACAACTTTGAAACGAGCACATGACCATCAGTCTCACGCCCTGTTATTTTTTCCGGTGAGGCAAGCTAAAATATCAGGAATACTCAGATAGCACGGACACACTGGAAGAGCTCCAGAGAAACACTGAAAACTCCATTGCTGCTATAAGTCAGGAAGAGCTGCTGCTCGTGATTGACAGTTAGATAAATCGCGCACAAAGCAGTATCAGCGTCAACAAACACTCTTTAGAACCTGTTGTACAGAAGGTGCTGGACATTGTGCCAGTTCTTGTTTGTAATAGCCACCAGAAAGCGACGTAACGAAGTTGCACAATGTACGGTGTAAGTGGTATAACTAAACACCTGTAATATTTAGATGGCACATGAAAGGAAAGGAAATAGGAGCAATTAATGTTATGTTCAAAAGAAAGCGTTGTAGGTCTCTGAAAAGTCTATTGGAGAAGATATAGGATTTAGAGGTTACGCAAGAGACGTTTGGTAATGTCAGATGAGGCGAAGTATAAGGTGTGAGCTAACGTTCGTGTTGTACAGAAAGGAAGAAATATTGGCGGCTAACGTCCCGTCGAGATCGTTAGGGGCAGATCACTATGTCGGATGTCTTTCCAGACCAACCAACCCGACATTTACATTAAGCGATTTAGGGAAACGACAGAAAACCTAAATATGGCTGACCAAAAGGGTACGAAATACGAGTCAAGCGTGTTACCATTTAACCAAAATGATAGGGCAATTTGTAGAAAACGTCTGAGAGTTTGAGTACAGTTTTCGTACATAAGTTGAACTCTAGGAGTAGCACAACCCCTCGCTTTCCCTCTACACCATTCCTCATTCCGTAACCCTCACAAATACGCTGCAGCTCTAACACATGCAAGCAGAAAATGCTCCATGCTCTGTGTACCGAAGTCTTCCGGACGCCATTCTTACGTGATAGAAGATTTTTATACACACAGCCTGCTTGGTGACGTTAGGGTTGCTTCTGAATTAGATATAGGACAATTTTTTCACGCGAACAGCTATTACACTCATTAGAATAAAAAAAAAGCTTTAACATAAAAGTACCACCTGGAAAGAGAAAAAGAAAATGGAAAATACAAACGCTATGGCATATCCCTCCCCCTACCCTATGTAGGGGTGATTTATGGGTAAATCGGAAGAGCCCTTAAGTATAGCACAAAAGATGTGGCATGCCCACTGAATAAGATAAAAACTTATTTGCAATCGTTAAATGTTAGTGAGGCCTATGCCAGGTCGGAATTTATAGCATCCCGAGTCAGTGTGGAATATCATACATCGGTCAATCAGCTAGTGCAGCGGAGCTCTTACACTTGCGGCATGAATGCTTCACTCGTTTGATGCAGCCAAACAAGGCTGATAAATTAAGATATCTCTGACGCGTGTCCAGAGCTGAGGCACACCATGAAACGCAGTGGAGTGCAGATGGGTGATTTAGCTGAAGTTGGCAGTTAGTCAGCAGTAAATGAGAACAGACGCTTGACAGAGCACAGGAAGACAAACGGGGAGTGGAGGAGGTAAAGCAATGTGATGTTACTGCCTGAGGTACCCCTTAGAGTCTGAACTTAAGTGGCTTCTCTTTTTGGCAACTTTCATTTCGAAGGGTGAATTTTGTGTGTCAACTCTTCCTCTTTCGTGTCGGTGACTGTTATAAATGCTTCTAACTTTCAGTGTTATGTTTATGTTGTTGTTGATAATAATTGGAGAGGGAAGTGCTAGCATTTAGCCCACTCACCTCGAAAAGAACCCTGAGAGTCGACAAACGTAACGTCCTAGTGCGATAGATGAATCACCAGCAACAGTTTCATATTGCCTCTTTCCAGGATGGTGATCAGGAGCGAACTCTTTTCCCATTGCCGGCCAAATACTGGCGATGGAAACTTCTTCCACCACTGAGATTCAGACTAGTTTCCTCCAAATCGAAGGACAATCAGAAACGGAGCAACGGAGGCAGGGTAATCAGCACACATAAGGAAAGAGAAGGTAATTTCGTGATTCAGCCCCTCAGATATCGTCTGGTGATGAAAACGGTTTACGTTGTTGCAATATTGCCCCACGAACACGCGAAAAACCAGTAGCATACGTAAGAAAACATGCATAAACACTGCCACAAAACATGAGACCCCATGGACCTATACCAAGGAATGTTCCTCGTCTTCACATCACTCACACAGTCGTAGAGTCCCCAAACTACCTATATCAACATATAGAGGACGCACAGCTCGCTTGACAATGACGCTGGAAGCGCATCTCGAAAGCTTTTGCAGCTGCGTGTCTGAGTGACAGACCCAAAGTGTATTATAGGTCTGTACATCTTTGGTATTGCAGAAGGGCCGCGCCCGTATTAGAACCTAACAATGTTTTTGTTCCAACTGTTCACAGAGAAACAAGTATTAGTCAGTACTGGAATTCTTTTATGAATACGAAACGAAAGGGTACACAACAGCAATCATGTCATCTATCAAATATTCTATTGGTGAGACAAAGACTTTGAGCTTGTGGCATTACATTTCAGAACGGCGCTATCAGAAAGTGTGGGCGCCGTGCTGTGGCACTCCATCAAAGGAACATGGAGGTATTATAAACAAGGTTGACAGGCTTGTGCGGAGAGAGAGCTAACAGAGTCACGGCCGGATGGAAATCCCAACGATCAATGGTCAGCCAGGACCATCATAATGGAGACTGCAGCCTGTGACGCAAAAATGGTAAATTTATATATATATATATATATATATATATATATATATATATATATGTGTGTGTGTGTGTGTGTGTGTGTGTGTGTGTGTGTGTGTGTGTTTGTGTGTGTTGTAAAAAAAAAATACGTGTGCAGTATTTTATAGTGCGTAGATGAGATAAAAAGAGCAAAATAGTGCCAAAATATTCATAGGTGTTCAATTTCCCTCAAGGGATCTATGAAGATTTCAACGCTAGTGATGATCAGAATCAATGTGTCGTACACCAACCGCTTCATCTACCCATACCTGAAGTACGAGGGGGCACCACGACACTTTGCCATTGGTGTCAGAGAACGTTTAGACAATGTCTTTCACGATCGTTGGATTGGGAGGAGGTCTGCCGACCTCACGCTATAGATTTCTTTTTGTGGGTGAAGACGAAGCGTTCCGTGTACGAGAGCCGATAGACATACCAGAATAGCTGGTTTCCCGTTTGACTGAAGCTGAAATTATTATTTGTTGAACACTTTTTTTTTGGCCGGCCGCGGTGGTTTCGCGGTTGTAGGCGCTCAGTCCGGAACCGCGCGACTGCTACGGTCGTAGGTTCGAATCCTGCCTCGGGCATGGATGTGTGTGATGTCCTTAGGTTAGTTAGGTTTAAGTAGTTCTAAGTTCTAGGGGACTGATGACCACAGATGTTAAGTCCCATAGTGCTCAGAGCCATTTGAACCATTTTTTAACACTTTTTTCTCTTTGGGCATAGTAGTCATTAGCACTCAGATACCAGTTGTACATTGATGTAAACGGACGACAGTTTCAGCAACATCCCTAAAACAATATTCGTCACACGCGCTGTTTGAACACAGACTCTGAACATCATTCGCGTTAAAAACCCCGCGTTTTCCAAGTTGTGAAACGGTGCATCTGTGACATCTGTCACATGAGAAAAGAGTTTCTTTTTTTTCCTTTAAACGCTCTATAAAATACTGTATTGCACACATATATTTTTTAAGCCGTGTATACGCCTTCACAAGAAATAACGTCGGATTCAGGAAGCAAATATGTAGTCAGGAAGCTCTTTTAAATATAATCCTACGGTCTACGATCTGTGATGTTTGTAATTTCGCACAAACAATGATGAATTAAAAAGTTTTGTAAATTATTAACAGTTTATACAATAAGCCTACAGAAACAGTATGGAATGAGGAGTGCTTTCATTTTACTTCAGAACCTGTATTATGTACATTCACACATAACCTCCAGAGACGGTGTGGATGAACATGCCATATGCTGTATCCAGCGAATCAGACGGCGACTATTTCATGGCTCCCCCAACCTGCGGCCCCACATACGCGCAGCGGGCGGTGAGCTCAACGCAACCGCCCGGAGACAGCGTCCTCCACCACGTCGCATCAAGTGGTGTGATCCTGTGGTCTCCGGAGTGGGATAAAGCTCTCTGTACAGCGACAAGAAGCCAGTGTCTACATGGTTAGAATGCGCCGGCTACCCCATCGTAGGCGACGTATGCTGTGAGCTTGGACTATGTTTGGTGTTTGACTGCGGCTGGATTTCTCATAGCAGTACGTCGGACTCGGGGATTAATCAAGATCTTTTAGTATTTCACATTGTTCGTTCTTTGCGTAACCACAGCCGGACAGAAGTTTGTGTAGTGCGCCGAACTCCCAACTTCTACCGAACTTGTAAGTAGCCTCTTCGTTCAAATGAAGGGAATGGAAGAACCGTTCCTAAATTACACTTGTTCTTAAGATCATTTTTGTAACTTTTTTTTTTGCTATAGAAGCTTGCTATATTTCGTAATGTATAATTAATTATCTTAAACAGCAGGTTTCATCTTAAAATTGTAAACGACATACCGACTTCATCGGTAATGTTATTATTAAACTGACAGGTACGTTCACTAAACAATTTGTGTTATTATCTCGCGAGATGAGTCCATTAGCACAAGACATTGTGAGAGTGTACTTCATATGGCATATGAGACGGAAAGGAAGTGACGACAGTTGGATCGGGGTTGTGTTTGGAGGTATACGTACGGTGATATAATGGCAATAAAGGCACTACTCTTTGAATTTAGAATAATTTTACACTAACATCTGGCTATTACTTTATTTAAGTAGTGATTAAAATTTCATAGTATTTCATAATGAAAATTACAATCCAATTAGAATTAACTGAACGTAAACTTATCTATGGGAGATTAGATGGAGGAAACTGAGGAGCTCTCAGTTCGCAACGGGAAAATTTATTCATGCCACTGCCCAAAGACTTCAGCGATTCAAATACATGTACAAAAACTAGAGTCTACTGGTGAAATTATTTACAGTGTATCAGTTATACCAAAGTACCTTAAATAATTTCAGTGACTCAAAATCAGCTTTCTTTATGTGAAAATCTAGTATGCTGAGTGCTTCGCAGCTTCTAAGCACATTTTAAAACACAGTTCCACGTTTACATCCCATCACAATAGTGTGCTAAACGAGCAAGATGTGTGGCTGTTGGCGTTTGACAGCTCTAAAATGTACAGGCGAGAAATTTGTATCTGAGAGAACCACTTCAGTTTTCACACAATAAAGATTTCATGCTTCAATACGCGCACACACACGTCATATAATACAGACGTAAAGAATATGTGCCATTGATGATGGGTTGTATGTCTGAACACCGGGCAGGCAATTAAATATTTTTAAATATACCTCGCGGTAAACCCCAAGACGTTGATTCATAAATAATTTATTTTGAAGGGACAATTATGCATTTTTGTACTGGTCCAGAATATAAGGAGGGAGGTCAAGTTATCATTTCAGACCACACATTGGCCCAACACCCGTTGTATGAAAGAGTAAAAAAGGTGGGTGGTAGTGTCATAAACTGAGCAATCAGAGAATATGGTCAGAGGAAACTTTGCCGAAAGCGGTGGTAGAGTAATTATTTCACAGTTGAAACTGTAGTAGTCCTCATGTGAAATCCTTAGAGTTCCGCTTTAGCTCTGGTTTTGAGCAATGTCTATCAGTCATTGTTGGTAGATACATGGCCCAGCCCGACCTAGCCAATGCAAATACACTTCGCCAATGCTGGCAGAGGTTCCATTTCTCAGGATCGCAGCGTGGACATCGCTCATCAGACAAAGATGCCTTCTGATAGATGACCATATGATTATGACGTGCACTAAAGCATTCCAAGAAAATTTCCCCTGCCATTCTTCCATTTGTTTCAATGTGCATAGTATCTAGCAACCTGTGACCCTGCGATTATTATTAAAATAATGAGTATGCAAATATTATTGTGGTCTTTCGAATATTAGATAACGTTGAGGATAAATTATGCAAAGGGTTATGAGATTCATCTAGCTTCAGTAACAAAGAATAATGTCGTCGAAATATGGGTAACTGTTATGTTCCTTAATTCATCCAGCTCGTGTATCAAATTCCTTTATTGGAGGCTGTATGCAATTAATACATTCAGCTGCAGTTTTTGCAATTAATTAGTGTAACTGATAGAACTTAGCTTCTCGAACTAACTACAGCTGATAAATTTGCTGATAGTCTGCATCTAGAATTGCTCTCAGTTATGCTAACTGAGGTCCTTTCGTGGGCCAAAATTTGACTGAGACGTATTAGGGAGATAGTTAATGCCACAAGTGAATCTAAGAAACTACCTGAGAACTCATACCATATTTCGCGGATCAACATGACCTACACTGTAGCTAGTCACTTACAAGCAATACGTTTACCCCGATGCTGTTCGTTATAAACAGCATGAACTAATAACATCTGGAAGGTATATTGGAACCACTACCATGCACTGAAATCTTTGAATTTTGATTCTATCTGGAATTCTACCATTTAAATTAAAATCTTCCAGTAATTAGGCTACTGAGTACCCCAAGGAAAGGCCTTTCCTCCAGCCCGCCAAAAAACCAGGCGGTAAATAAACACATGGTGGGCCTGGCAGCTCAGCCATAAACTTCTGGCTCTGGACCAAACAGTTCTCTGTTCCTCTGATCTTGCTTTATGTGCTTGGCGTACGCCAGACGCACCACCCGAACTGCATCTCCGTACGACCAAAGCTGAACAGTCTGCCGAGGGAGATATGAAGGCTGTTTGAAACAATACTGTGTAATAATATAGACCACAGTCATTGTTACCATGGAAAGGATTAAATTTTTTTCTCAAATGCCCGCAATAATCTCCATGTTGAGGTCAGGGAGAGAAGGAACAAATACATTACCGTTGTGTGCTTGATCCCTGAAATTTCGGTGACTTTATGTGTATTCATTTCCTGATCACGTGGAGACCTGACGTAGGGTCACATCGGCCTCTCAAGTACAAGTGGTTGATCGATGTGGAAACTGCAACCAGTCGGTTTAAAACGTGTTTAAATTTTTTATTGTCTTGTTAGCGAGCTTTCGAAGCAGCGTAGACTCATCATAATGGGGTGGGTATATACAGGAACCTTATATTGTATACAATGAGCAGATTCTTTTAGGGATTATGGTGTGAGTGAAAACATTTGTATTTATGTAGATTATACCACTCACCGAACAAACGTAAAATATACTGTAGCTGTTTATTAAGTTACATATCGTTTAATTCGAAGGGTTGTGATGATGCCACTTTAAAGTGATCCATTATATACCAGTGCGGAAACTAAGCATTTAAACGACGTAAATCTAACACATGGGATACAAATATTCGTCTGAGGCGTGATGAGTGACAATATACACTCCTGGAAATTGAAATAAGAACACCGTGAATTCATTGTCCCAGGAAGGGGAAACTTTATTGACACATTCCTGGGGTCAGATACATCACATGATCACACTGACAGAACCACAGGCACATAGACACAGGCAACAGAGCATGCACAATGTCGGCACTAATACAGTGTATATCCACCTTTCGCAGCAATGCAGGCTGCTATTCTCCCATGGAGACGATCGTAGAGATGCTGGATGTAGTCCTGTGGAACGGCTTGCCATGCCATTTCCACCTGGCGCCTCAGTTGGACCAGCGTTCGTGCTGGACGTGCAGACCGCGTGAGACGACGCTTCATCCAGTCCCAAACATGCTCAATGGGGGACAGATCCGGAGATCTTGCTGGCCAGGGTAGTTGACTTACACCTTCTAGAGCACGTTGGGTGGCACGGGATACATGCGGACGTGCATTGTCCTGTTGGAACAGCAAGTTCCCTTGCCGGTCTAGGAATGGTAGAACGATGGGTTCGATGACGGTTTGGATGTACCGTGCACTATTCAGTGTCCCCTCGAGGATCACCAGTGGTGTACGGCCAGTGTAGGAGATCGCTCCCCACACCATGATGCCGGGTGTTGGCCCTGTGTGCCTCGGTCGTATGCAGTCCTGATTGTGGCGCTCACCTGCACGGCGCCAAACACGCATACGACCATCATTGGCACCAAGGCAGAAGCGACTCTCATCGCTGAAGACGACACGTCTCCATTCGTCCCTCCATTCACGCCTGTCGCGACACCACTGGAGGTGGGCTGCACGATGTTGGGGCGTGAGCGGAAGACGGCCTAACGGTGTGCGGGACAGCAGCCCAGCTTCATGGAGACGGTTGCGAATGGTCCTCGCCGATACCCCAGGAGCAACAGTGTCCCTAATTTGCTGGGAAGTGGCGGTGCGGTCCCCTACGGCACTGCGTAGGATCCTACGGTCTTGGCGTGCATCCGTGCGTCGCTGCGGTCCGGTCCCAGGTCGACGGGCACGTGCACCTTCCGCCGACCACTGGCGACAACATTAATGTACTGTGGAGACCTCACGCCCCACGTGTTGAGCAATTCGGCGGTACGTCCACCCGGCCTCCCGCATGCCCACTATACGCCCTCGCTCAAAGTCCGTCAACTGCACATACGGTTCACGTCCACGCTGTCGCGGCATGCTACCAGTGTTAAAGACTGCGATGGAGCTCCGTATGCCACGGCAAACTGGCTGACACTGACGGCGGCGGTGCACAAATGCTGCACAGCTAGCGCCATTCGACGGCCAACACCGCGGTTCCTGGTGTGTCCGCTGTGCCGTACGTGTGATCATTGCTTGTACAGCCCTCTCACAGTGTCCGGAGCAAGTATGGTGGGTCTGACACACCGGTGTCAATGTGTTCTTTTTTCCATTTCCAGGAGTGTATAACATTTCGCCACGTCGTCATCTTTGAGATGTAGGTGTTGTTTTTCGAGACATACTACACAGGCTATAGCAACATTATCAACATCGTCTCATGTTTGCAAAGATTATGCAACTGTGCCGGCCGGAGTGGCCGAACGGTTCTAGGCGCTACAGTCTGGAGCCGCGCGACCGCTACGGTCGCAGGTTCGAATCCTGCCTAGGGCGTGGATGTGTGTGATGTCCTTAGGTTAGTTAGGTTTAAGTAGTTCTAAGTTCTAGAGGACTGATGACCTCAGAAGTTAAGTCCCATAGTGCTCAGAGCCATTTATGCAACTGTATTTGAGGTTATGACACTAACGGAAGAGGAACACTAAGACTTTACGTTCTGTCGACGACGAGGTAATCAGAGACTGAGTAGACACTCAGATTAGCAAAGGATGGGAAAGTGAACTGTCTACCTGTTCTTCAAAGGAACCATCCCAACGTTTGTCTTAACCCACTTAGGGAAACCACGGAAAACCTAAATCAGACTGGCTGGGAAGGTATTTAAGCCACCATCCTCACGAATGCGAGTCCTGTATCTTACTAATGCGTCACCTCTTTCGGTGACCTAACTGGATAGGTAAAGTTGTTCTAAGTAATTTAAATACGTCGTAAACAACCGTTAAAAGGCAGTATGTTCTGTGCATCTCTGGCAAACCTCTAAAACGATGACAATCCATCAGTCTTCAGTTAGTCTTTTAGTTTGATTTTATTTTTCTCTTGTGACTCCTTACGGTTACGATTTAACTAACATTCGCTGGGTTCAGAATTTAAAATGTGTAAGATAAAGTTTTTCTTAGCGGTTTTGAGTAGTTTCGTAGAGTAACTAAAGCCCGATGTCAAGTCTGAATGATTTTATTCAGTATGATGTGTGATCACTGTTAAATGAAGGCGACAGCTAGCGCCTGTATGAAACAATGTGCTATGCAACTCGGTGGTTAGTTTCGTTTTCCGTACATCAGACGTTTATATTGCGGGAAAGAGAGTGTTACGTTCACTCGTTTGCTGTGACCGTTTGGTGTCTCATAACTGGCAGCACGTAAGTAAGAGCCATCGACGTAAAACAGATATTAGCTTCAACTGTACTGTTACTGGTGCTTCCTGGAATTCGGAACAGTAATTACGTTCTACAGCAGAATGTTATATCGTGGTCAAATGATTTAACATGCTTGAATACAAGACAGAAGAACTGATACCGATGAAAATTTTTTCTGACTCTGTTGCTATTTCCTTTCAATACGCTCTTCTTGAGGGTTTATCCCATCCGAGGTTTGTCAATAGATTGTAATGTGTTCTCCATGGCGCTAGCGTTAACTACATAATGGCGATAAATGATGAACAGTAAGCATCTGTTTGCAGATTGTTAGCCAGGATTGCACCTTTAATTTGGGTTTATTCTTGTACGCATTGTTTGCGGAAAGCAAGTCTGAATAGTCGGCCATAGCGTGTAATCGCCTAACAATTAGGAACGAACTAATATTACAACTAGCTGATTCAAGCCACTGATAGAACGTTTGTTCTTATATGCAAGATTGTAAGATCATACGATGTCAGCATAGGTCAGTAGGTCAATTATTTTCTTTGCACCGCGGACAACACCCGCTAATAATTGACTAAAGCTTAAGAAGGTGATTCAAACGGGACGGGCAACTTTTAGAAAAATTAAAAATTTATTGACATTCACTATGGCTTTTACCCCGTTTCGGTATATACTCCCTTACATTGTACACGATTTTCTGTGATACATACGCCTTCTTGTATTTTCAGATGTTTCAAATGGCTCTAAACACTATGGAACTTAACATCTGAGGTCATCAGTCCCCTAGACATAGAAATACTTAAACCTAACCAACCTAAAGACATCACATGCATCCATGCCCGAGGCACGATTCGAACCTGCGACCGTAGCAGCAGCGCGGTTCCGGACTTACGCACCTAGAACCGCTCGGCAACAGCGGCCGGCTTTTGTATTTTTCTGACGTAAATTTCTGTGGGTATTTAATCTATACTAGAGTGAGATACACAATTTAATCATTGATAATAGTCATGAAGTTTTAAAATACTGTTATTGTAACCTTGCTACCGCGGGTGGTGGCGCTGCGGTATATACGCTTCAGAACGGCTTTTAAATTCCCGTCCTAACTTCCGGATTTAGATATTGTATGATTTCTCTAATTTTATTCAGTTGACTGCAGCGATGGTGCCTTTGAAACGGACAAGTCTGATTTTCTTGGCCTTTCTGTTCAATCGTACATAGCCCCGACCGTAATGGCGGCGTCTAGGATACAACGGAAAACCTTGGTGTATCTTCCTTCCATATGTGATGTACGTAAATGGACAGCTAATTTAACTAAGATGACTCATGTATGAGATAGATGGCACAGTTTTAAAGTCAATACGGATAAAGTTCTCAGCTTTTAAGTAGAAAACATTTTTCGCTTCAGAGGTATGCAGCGCCTGAGGCCGGTAGGTTAATAATTTCGCCATACAGTTAGATAAGCAACAGGTACTTACTACTTTTTCTTGAAATTCAGGTTTGAATAGAATAAGCAGGTTGAAATGGATGTAGCTTACAGTAGTTATGCAGAGATGAAGAGGCTGGCATTGTACAGACTAGAACGGGGAGCTGCATTGTACGTTTTGGACTAAAGACTACAACAAGAAAAGTACGACGAAAATATTAGATCACATTTCTCACGCAAATATCGAGCAAAACCGCAATATCGACATGGATTATATTAAATTTTTCTAGAAATTTTCGTATCACCTTAATCAAGAGAAATAATACAGGAACATGAAATTCTATTTTGCATAGTATGTTAAATACATTTTCTTTGATCATTTATACGAGCATCATTTATCTTACTGAATCCCGCATGTGCCGATGTATTCCAGAAATATGGCTTTTATTTTCGCAGCTCCTACAATATAGGAATGATGCCACTCTGCATCTCATAACGGGATTCTACACACAAAAGCTTATAGTTGGCTTAGGTCCGTAGAGCGTGGCGGTCAGGCAACTGGTCTACCTCTTCCTGTTCATCCGTCAAGGAATTTGTTATTTAAAATGGTTCAAATGGCTCTGAGCACTATGGGACTTAACAACTGAGGTCATTAGTCCCCTAGAACTTAGAACTACTTAACCCTAACTAACGTAAGGACATCACACACATCCATGCCCGAGGCAGGATTCGAACTTGCGACCGTAGCAGTCTCGCCGTTTCGGACTGAAGCGCCTAGAACCGCACGGCCACCGCGGCCGCATTTGTTATTTAGCAACAAGCGACGGGGATTAACACTTGAATAAGGAGAAGATGCAACGTAGACGAAGTACTGGTTAAGGTATGTGTTTTAGCCGCTTACGAAGCAAAATATTAGTCTATGACCTGAGTTTCATGTTCTATTATCGTACGTTCTGTTTCTGTGTGTTTTCCGGCATCAATGAACTCCGAATAAATCTCTAAACTGAATTACAACGTGAAAATAAAACGTTTCCGTGCACATGTCAGTACACCATATTTTCTTCTTCTGTTTGTGAAAATATGTCGTGGAAGTTTTCCAAACGGTTTCCTTACACGCTTTTTCTTAAAAAGAACTGCACATAATCGATTTTTGTGACACCCTATCTTTCAGCGACGGTTAAGTAGGAACAGAAAAGCGCGTGGTTAAGGGAAATCGTTATTTTCAGATTGGTCGATATTTTTGTTACGAGAGCGAAATGTCGTGGCTGGCTACCGACATGGGTTGAAACAATGTGTGTTAAAGTGAATTACTGAAACAAGGCCAAGTTAACGATCGATGTATCATCCAACCCAGCATTTATGGATTGGAAAAAGTGAACAATTGTAGCACGATGTAGAAGTTAGGGAACCATACCGGCTTTCGCCTGAAATAATTTAGAACAGTCTAAGTCAGGTTCGTTGGCCAGCGGTTTCCACCCATCTCGTCCACAATTCAAGTCCAGTCTCTTAAAAAATTGCGTGGTTGCATCATTTGAATTACACGTTCACACTCTCTTCACATTACCATTTACAAAGCGTGTAACTTCTCTTTAGCAATATTATTACATCAATGATAAATGTTCTGAAACTTTGTACCTGCTGCTCAATTAAAGGCCGCTACGGGAGATCGCAATAAGCCACCTATACTTCGAAATGCTTTTACTTGATCCCTATGACTGGTTTCGGGAAACAATGTCCGTGACCAGATAGCTGTCTGTCATTTCCTAAGGGCTGTTTCCCATATTTTTCGATAAAACGGTCTATTTTAATTTGAGGTCTCCACAGACAGATGCATCATACAATGCTGAAAACGCCTAATTCCGTCAGTTGGTGCTGACACAGTAATCTTTTCATTCATTTCTTAAATGTGTGTGTTAAGTAGAGAGCCGTCATTGTAAACTGTGTTATAAACTACAAACTGACAATCCATATGGCGAAGGTGCAGGAAAATTTAAATTCTGGCATATGGTGACCGTATTTCAACATATCTCATAGTTATTCGTACCTGAGATACTACATAAACAATCTGCGTGTGGTCAACACCTTTTATTTCATTGATTCACTAATAAAGCTTAATTTTGACATATGACTGCCAATAACAAATACGTGACATTAATTCTCCACTAATTTAAGCAAAATCACTTACTCTGAAGCAACATTTTGACTTTCAAACACATTTTTTACTTTTTCTCTAACTAGTTTGTGTTTATTTAAGGAATCCAGAAATTGCCCATTGATTTCTGTTTATTGCATATGCCGCCTGCGTCAGTACTGAGTGAAAATATGTATGAGGGACTGCGATCTCGGTGATAATTAACTGAATGTTTTAGTGAAACCCGTTTAGTTCGTCCAGACAATGAAGGGAATTATAAGGCAATGAAATGAGGCAACTGCGTGAAGCCTCGCATGAGGACTGAATTTTTATGACCCAGTTTTAGGCGAAGACTCATTGAAAAAGATTATCTAGCCTTAACCAGTACAGCCACAGAAACATGTACGAGAATTTGACTGTAATAAACGTTATTGTTCAAAAGTGTGCTCGCTGCTATTCTCTATCTCACATGGCAAATGTGAAGAAAATTTTAGACACGAGGATCAGTCTGCTGCCTTACTACACCAGCATCGTCTTTCACTTCTGTGTTTCCTGTCAGCTACAGTGCATCTTACCATAGCAAGGTTTCCACTCTGTCAGCGAATTTCCCTTCGCACATTAAAAACTAATGTAAAACGTGACGTATGTCGTGGTAGGCAGCAATTAGAATGTTTCGGTTAAGGCCGGTTAGTGGGTGCTAGACAGAGAGAGGCTGAGAGTATGAACAGAGAGAACAAGAGGAGCAGGTGTGCCAGCTTGTCTTCGGCGCCTAAATATAATCCACTATGTATAGACGCGCCGCGTCCATATGATCGCTCTTCATTGCCCACAGTGGCCACGTTTAGTTTCCTCACTGCCAACTGCCAAACGATGCGAAATAGCGTCCCATTAGTAAGAATCTCAGTCACACTACCGGCAGGTGCGTAACACACAGTTTATTTGTTCTTAACAAGCAGCTGCCACGCTGAGTACTTCGTGAAACATGTTAACAGTATTGTGCACTTTACAGACGGTACATTTTTATTAACATACCCCTCGCATTAAAAATAACAAACTACTCGTTATACTCCAAAACTCATTTTTGCGTATGTCGGTGGCACGAAGTATCCTTGTTTATTCCGACATAGGTAGACAGACCGAGAACTGACGTATTGCGTCTAGAACTTTTTTAGGATTATAAATTATTGTACACGCAACAATCGGAAAACCATACAAGGATGTCGAAGAATGCGACACATATACATGTGTAAACAAACATACTATTTAATCGTGTTCTGATTATGTGGGTAAAAGTAGTAAAATTAATAAAGCTATATAACAAAACACTTACAGTTTCATACAGACATTTTCCATTAATTTATTGAAAGAATAGGCACGTTTCGGATCAGCAGCATACTCATTTGTAGGTGCAACGCTTTTTCTGTGACATGAAAAAATGTAATACCTTACATTAAAAACCTGATCTTTCATAAACGCTGCAATAACTGTACCAAAATTTTGTTGCAAGCTTGCACTGCACTACCGTATCTACTGACATTTCTAAAAATCAGTACCACAGTAGCCTAGTGCAACGCTTTTTCTGTGACATGAAGAAATGTAATACCTTACATAAAAAACCTGATCTTTCATATGTTAAACGCTGCAATAAGTGTACCAAAATTTTGTTGCGAGCTTACACTGCACTACCGTATCTACTGACATTTCTTAAAATCAGTACCACGGTAGCCTAGTGCAACGCTTTTTCTGTGACATTAAAAACCTGGTCTTTCATATGTTAAACGCTGCAGTAACTGTACCAAAATTTTGTTGCGAGCTTACACTGCACTACCGTATCTTACTGACATTTCTTAAAATCAGTACCACAGTCGCCTATTGTTCCATAAAAATAAGCCTACCGTGAAAGCTATGCTCAAACTATATCTACCTTTGAATTATACCTGTTATTTGTTTCAGAGAGGAGGCCTATGTGGCCTATAAAGAACTGTCTCAGATCTTAGACTTTAGTGCTTAAGAGAAAACTTTTTCAGTCAAGGGATCTCCTAGAGGATAGTAATATGATGTCAGAATAACTGCTGCACATGTCACACTTTTAGAAAAATGTGAGGGAATAGTTATTTGAGAGTTAGAAACGCAAACTGCTGTCTGATGTAAATACATTGGGTGTGGCAGTGTTGACACAAAATTCACCAAAGCATTACCAGGTAAAACTGATCACGTTTAATTGCTCCACTCATTGCCTAACAGGAATACGGCGTCCGTGTGGAATAATTTCAAAATCATAAAATTACTCAATGAACTAAGCCTTTCATTTGTTAACTCAACGTGTTGTTCATTTATGCTAGGCTGTCAGGTACAGTGTATCTTACTATAGCAAGGTTTCCACCCTGTCAGCGAATTTCCCTTCACACACTAAAAATTAACGTAAAACGTAACAGTAATACGGTGTCCGTGTGGAATAATCTCACAATTATAAAATTGGTCAATGAACTAAGCCTCTCATTTCGATCAAGTTTGTACGACAATGTGGTGGGACCTCGGTGTAAACGCCGCACACGTTTATTGTAATGGAGAGTGAACCCACAGTTTATCGGTTTTTGTTATGTCTCTGTGCTCGCTTCATTAATAGTTAAATGTGCAGGAATGTGTAATTAAAAAATCTTTTGTCATTTTCGGGATTTCATTATTTAAATTTAACTTTCAAGCTAACGGAATACTACAGTATTTAAGAAGATACTAAAGTTCACGATAAATAAATCTTATGATGTGTATTTTACATAATAAGGGCATCAAATGTTCATATAAAAATTAAGAGGAACAAGTGTAATACACTCTGACACATGGTTTTCTGACATCCGAATTTTCACACAAGATGATATGGGTACATCGCAAGTGAAACAAGTTGATTGCAAAAATAAATAAATAAGTAAAATAAAATAAATAAAAAATAAAATAAAATAAACAAAAAAATAAAATAAAATAAAAAATAACAAAAAACTAACGTGTTGTTGGCTGCCAATACGTAAGGCATCTTTCACCTTCAGCGTAGTCCATCATTTGAAGATAGCAGCCAACTGACACTGTTGCGCTGATTTCCTCATTCTCCACCAAGTGCGGTGACAAAACGGCGCACGGTTCTACAAAGCAACGCGAAGTGCGGAAGTCCGCACAAGCGCAGCAGTCCGCGGACGCCGAGCGCTGCCACCGAGTGCGGTGCGCGGCGGAAGCTAGAGCGCGCGCAGGAGTAAATACGGACGCAGGCGCATTTCGGCGGCGACTGGCGGCTGGCGGCCGGCGCGCTGTGTGAGGCGTCTGTCGGCCGCGGCGCCGTGCCAGAGACTGGCGCAGATCGAACGCGCAGCGCCGCGCCGCCCGCGCAGCCTCTGGCGCCGCCAGACCTGCTGGAAGCCCACTCGTCAGCAGCCACCACCAACCGACGAGGTGTACTGCAGTCAGCCATTCTGTAGGTACTTACGTTCCAAAACGCCGTGTAGAAAAACGGAATTCTTCCGTGGCTCGTACCGCGGGCTCTATTGGCGATAGACAGGTACGGTCAAGTGTTTTAGATAGACATTTGGCTAGGGACAATTGTACACGGAAAGGAAGAATCGTCTTACTGTAACTATCCTACAGTGCCGAGTCAGAGTAAGAATATTACACACATCTCACTACTTCAGCAAATGCAGCAGATCAGTTGGTTCTTTTCGCATTTGACGTGGTCTACGTTAGACTTGTTGGGATTTACGGAGGTACCATTAATCCACGGGCGGATCCTCTGAAAATAATAAAATAAGGTTTTTATTACTGTATTATTCGCCACCACCAGCGTCCTGAAATCCAGCAGGGGATTCCAAGCGCAGCCGCGCGGGATTAGGCGAGCGGTCTGTGGCGCTGCAGTCATGGACTGTGCGGCTGGTCCCGGCGGACGTTCGAGTCCTTCCTCTGGCATGGGTGTGTGTGTTTGTCCTTAGGATAATTTAGGTTAACTTGTGTGTAAGTTTAGGGACTGATGACCTTAGCAGTTAAGTCCCATAAGATTTCACACACATCTGAACTTTTTTTTTTTTATTCCAAGAGCTCTGCACAGTAGGTTACTGACATTTTTACAGTATATTTCTAAGATCCTGATCTCGAACAGCTTTGATAATATTCTTGATATCTTCATCAGCTTCCAAGATACAGAGGTTCAAAGTTACGCTACTTCTACACGTAAAATCGGGTATGAGGCGAAATCTAAATAATAAATAACCGCACAAAATGCTTAAAAATGGCTCTGAGCTCTATGGGACGTAACTGCTGCGGTCATCAGTCCCCTAGAACTTAGAACTACTTAAACCTAACTAACCTAAGGACATCACACACATCCATGCCCGAGGCGGGATTCGAACCTGCGACCGTAGCGGTCACGCGGTTCCAGACTGAAGCGCCTAGAATCGCACGGCCATCACGGCCGGCAAAAATGCTTAAATTTTAGCGTTATACTTTCTATGCATTTATCTAGAAAAGCCATGTTTCCGTTTTCAAAAATCTTTATCCATTATCGAGAAATACCCCAAAGACCATGTTTTTTGAGTACCAAAACCCAGTCGTGGATTTCGAGCCGGGTATCCACAGCAGATTATTGTAATTTGTGCGTCATATTCCTAAGATACCGGTCTCAAACAACTCTGAAAATTTGCTTGATATCTTTTTCCGTTTCCGAGATACAGAAGTTCAAAGCTAACCTATTTATACAGCTAAAGTACGCATGTAAGATCCGGTATGAGGCGAAAAGGTTGTTCATAAAATGACGCAGCACGGAGGAATATACTGTAAAGTGTCTCCGTTACAAGCAGAAGGGTTTTGAAAACGCCATGTTGTAGTACTGAAGGACATGTAAAATTTTTGTGCGTGGTCAATATGGCCTGGGGTGCTAAATTAATTCTGCGTTATTTATATTTCTCATAAGTAAAGTGTCAAACTTTTAATGACACATAAAGTTCATTTTATATGAGTGGCATGCCCTGCTGTAGCAGGGAAAAGAAAGGACCCAGCAGAAAAAGGCTTCCATCGAAGCACAAAAAAGGCTAATATGCTACTGTTTTAAAAGAGCCTGACTGGAAAGTATTGTACCAGCTGTCCAATTCTACCTTCCTCATCACCTTTAAAAATGTTCTCAAAAATTTTGGCACGTGAACATATTCACGCTTTTTTATACTGAGAGAGGAGGAGACAGTGGCAGTGGGAAAGAGACGAAAACGTGAGTAGACAGTGGTTTGCTATACAAAGAGCGGTAGAGACCATGGGTGTTTGAGAGAAAGAGAGGGATAAAATGTCAATGAAACGTAGTTGACAGTGACAGAACAGTACTACGAAAAGTGTGAAGCAGACAGTGCGAGTGGGAGAAGAATGAAGAGAAGGAGAAAGTAGAAGTGGGTGAGAGCCAGTGATAATGAGAGGCAGAGTCTATGATAATGACGAGGAAGAAAGAGATAGTGACAGTGAGAAGAATCAGCAGCAATGGGAAGGAATGAAAGAGATGGTAACAGTAACAGAGAGCAAGAGGGAGACAGTGACAGTGGGAGGAGACATTAGTAGTACGACAAATGAAGAATAATGTGGCTGTGAGACAGGAGACAGTGACAGAGTGAAACAAAGAGATAATGACTATGAATTTGGCTGAATGAGTGAGTGGTGATTGGCACATGGGGCTTTTAGGAGTGAGCTGAGAGTTACATGTTTAAAAGAGAGCGAATATGCTTACATGCCAAAATTTTTGGGAGAGTTTTGATAGATGCCGAAGAAGGTAGAATGAGGCAGCTGGTATCCGACTTTTCAGTTAGTCTTTTGAAACAGAATCATATCAGCCCTGTTTGTGCTCCGACAGGAGACTTTCTCCACCAGTTTCTTTATAACTAGAAATATGTGAACTGAATAACGACCATCATCATACATGCATACATTGCAGTCCATCTTGAGGTGTGTGGTGGAAATTATGTTTGTACCACTGTCACTTTCCCCCTTTCTTGTTCCAATCGCCAATAATTACGATGAACGATTACCGGTAAACCTCCGTGTGGCCTCGAATCTCTCTAATTCTATACTCATAGTCAAAAAATGGCTCTGAGCACTATGGGACTTAACTTCTAAGGTCATCAGTCCCCTAGAACTTAGAACTACTTAAACCAAACTAACCTAAGGACATCACACACATCCATGCCCGAGGCAGGATTCGAACCTGCGACCGTAGCGGCCTATACTCATAGTCATTTCGCGCGATATATGTAGGAGGAGTCTTCTAGGGACGTACTCTCTCGGAACTTTAGCAGTGATCCATAACGCCTCTCTTGCTCACCCCAAGAGCATACCCAAAAATAGCGTAATCCAGTGATTGTTCTGCAATCGTGTAGTTGTACAGTAATGGATCTTTCTGCCTATTTTCACTCATGCTCATAAATTAAGGATAATGCTGATACAAGGTGAAACAACGCTTTGGTGGGCGGTTTGCGGGTTTAAATAACCTCAGGGTATGACCATGCGGTGCATTTGACCTGCGGTCGTCAAACGATGGCGCTGGCAGCAGTCCACTTACGCAGAAGTGTGTTGATGCATGTCAGAGTACGGTGCAGCCAGTAAGTGTGCAGACGCTTTCAGACGTGCTAATGGTGACTGTGTGTTGAAAATGGCTCAAAGAACACACATTGATGACGTTATGAGGAGTAGAATTCTAGGGTGACTGGAGTCTGCTCAAACACAGCAGGTCGTAGCACGGGCCCTCCGTGTGCCACAAAGTGTGACCTCAAGATTATGGCAAGGATTCCAGCAGACAGGAAACGGGTCCAGACGCTACAGTATGGGACATCCACAGTGTACAACACCACAAGAAGACCGATATCTCACCATCAGTGCCCGCAGGCGGCTACGGAGTACTGCAGGTAGCCTTGCTCGGGACCTTATCGCAACCACTGGAACAGTTGTCTCCAGACACACAGTCTACAGACGACTGAACAGACAAAGTTTATTCGCCCAGAGACCTGCAAGGTACACTGACCCCTGCTCACAGGAGTGCCCCTAAAACATGGTGTGAAGAACACAGTACATGGTCATTGGAACACTGGTCCCAGGTTATGTTCACGGACGAGTCCAGGTATAGTCTGAACAGTGATTCTCGCCGGGTTTTCATCTTGCGTGAACCAGAAACCAGATACCATCCCATTATGTCCTTGAAAGGGACCTGTATGGAGGTCGTGGTTTGATGGTGTGGAGTGGGATTAAGATTGGTGCACGTACACCCCTGCATGTCTTTGTCAGAGGAACTGTAACAGGTCAGGTGTATCGGGACGTCATTTTGCACCAGTATGTCCGCCTTTTCAGGGGTGCAGTGGGTTCCATCTTCCTCTTTATGGATGATAACGCACGGCCCCACCTAGCTGCCATCGAGGAGGAGTACCTTGAAACAGAAGATATCAGACGAATAGAGTGGCCTGCCTATTCTCCAGACCTAAACCCCATCGATCACGTCTGGGATTCTTTCGGTCGACGTATCGCTGCACGTCTCCACACCCCTACGACACTTCAGGAGCTCCGACAGGCACTGGTGCAAGAATGGGAGGCTATACCCCAGCAGCTGCTCGACCACCTGATTCAGAGTATGCCAACCCGTTGTGCGGCCTGTGTACGTGTGCATGGTAATCATATCCCATACTGATGTCGGGGTACATACGCACGAAACAGTGGCGTTTTGTAGCACATGTGTTTCGGGACGGTTTTCTCAACTTATCACCAATACCGTGGACTTACAGATCTGTGTCAGGTGTGTTCCCTATGTGCCTATGCTATTAGCGCCAGTTTTGTATAGTGCGACGTTCTGTGGCACCACATTCTGCAGTTATCCTTCATATATGAGCATGAGTGTATAAGAAATGCGTCACATTTATTTTTTTATGTTGGGGATCAGTTGCCACTCCCTGCATCAAGCGTAGATCGTCAGCAGGTCTTCCTGTATTTCGCTACAATTTAGTACCGTGGAGACGTCTCTGTATAAAAAAGCGTCATCCATGAAAAGCCTCATGCGATTTCCGATGATGCCTACAATGAAATTTACACCCAGGGTGCTAAACAACGATGCCGTCAGACACGAGAGATTGTTTTTAGTATCTTGAGGAACAAATTGAGAATAGAAACCCGTGTCCAGAAACATCATCCAACGACGCTACTGAGCATCGTAGTTACAGGCGCCGGTGTCAACAGTTGGGCCACTTCTTCGGCAACAAACGTGACTTTGTATGCTGACGGAACGTAGATGGAATACATGAAGATGGTATCTGTTCTTTCAGACATACCCGAAAGAACAGAAACCATCTTCATATAAACGAAGCTTACAGGCCAATGATCTACTTCAGTGCTGATGCACTCACATTGCTCGAACTCTTACGGGAATTGGTAGATTGACTGCCGCGAGTAATGAGTATAGTGGGCAGGGCACAACAAATGTAATGTGTGAACAGTAAGTTGGAAATGGGGGTCTCACGGGGAGCGTGCCAGAGATAAGTCCCTGCTGTCGCACTATCCTCTGTTTCCTCGGTGGATGAGTTGCCGCACGAGGTAGCCGCGCGGTCAGGGGCACCTGGCTAGGTTCGCGCGGCTCCCGCCGTCGGAGGTTCGAGTTCTCTTTCGGACATAAGTGTGTGTGTTGTGCTTAGCGTAAGTTAGTTTAAGTTAGATTAAGTAGTGTGTGTGTGTGTGTGTGTGTGTGTGTGTGTGTGTGTGTGGTCTTCAGTCCTGAGACTGGTTTGATGCAGCTCTCCATGCTACTCTATCCTGTGCAAGCTTCTTCATCTCCCAGTATCTACTGCAACCTACATCCTTCTGAATCTGCTTAGTGTATTCATCTCTTGGTCTCCCTCTACGATTTTTACCCTCCACACTGCCCTCCAATGCTAAATTTGTGATCCCTTGATGCCTCAAAACATGTCCTACCAACCGATCCCTTCTTCTAGTCAAGTTGTGCCACAAACTTCTCTTCTCCCCAATCCTATTCAATACCTCCTCATTAGTTACGTGATCTACCCACCTTATCTTCAGCATTCTTTCGAAAGCTTCTATTCTCTTCTTGTCCAAACCATTCATTGTCCATGTTTCACTTCCATACATGGCTACACTTCATACAAATACTTTCAGAAACGACTTCCTGACACTTAAATCTATACTTGATGTTAACAAATTTCTCTTCTTCAGAAACGCTTTCCTTGCCATTGCCAGTCTACATTTTATATCCTCTCTACTTCGACCATCATCGGTTATTTTACTCCCTAAATAGCAAAACTCCTTTACTACTTTAAGTGTCTCATTTCCTAATCTAATTCCCTCAGCATCACCCGACTTAATTTGACTACATTCCATTATCCTCGTTTTACTTTTGTTGATGTTCATCTTATATCCTCCTTTCAAGACACTGTCCATTCCGTTCAACTGCTCTTCCAAGTCCTTTGCTGTCTCTGACAGAATCACAATGTCATCGGCGAACCTCAAAGTTTTTACTTCTTCTCCATGAATTTTAATACCTACTCCGAATTTTTCTTTTGTTTCCTTTACTGCTTGCTCAATATACAGATTGAATAACATCGGGGAGAAGCTACAACCCTGTCTTACTCCTTTCCCAACCACTGCTTCCCTTTCATGCCCCTCGACTCTTATAACTGCCATCTGGTTTCTGTACAAACTGTAAATAGCCTTTCGCTCCCTGTATTTTACCCCTGCCACCTTTAGAATTTGAAACAGAGTATTCCAGTTAACATTGTCAAAAGCCTTCTCTAAGTCTACAAATGCTAGAAACGTAGGTTTGCCTTTTCTTAATCTTTCTTCTAAGATAAGTCGTAAGGTCAGTATTGCCTCACGTGTTCCAACATTTCTACGGAATCCAAACTGATCTTCTCCGAGGTCGGCTTCTACTAGTTTTTCCATTCGTCTGTAAAGAATTCGCGTTAGTATTTTGCAGCTGTGACTTATTAAACTGATAGTTCGGTAATTTTCACATCTGTCAACACCTGCTTTCTTTGGGATTGGAGTTATTATATTCTTCTTGAAGTCTGAGGGTATTTCGCCTGTCTCATACATCGTGCTCACCAGATGGTAGAGTTTTGTCATGACTGGCTCTCCCGAGGCCATCAGTAGTTCAAATGGAATGTTGTCTACTCCCGGGGCCTTGTTTCGACTCAGGTCTTTCAGTGCTCTGTCAAACTCTTCACGCAGTATCTTATCTCCCATTTCGTCTTCACCTACATCCTCTTCCATTTCCATAATATTGTCCTCAAGTACATTGCCCTTGTATAAACCCTCTATATACTCCTTCCACCTTTCTGCCTTCCCTTCTTTGCTTAGAACTGGGTTGCCATCTGAGCTCTTGATATTCATACAAGTGGTTCTCTTATCTCCAAAGGTATCTTTAATTTTCCTGTAGGCAGTATCTATCTTACCCCTAGTGAGACAAGCCTCTACATCCTTACATTTGTCCTCTAGCCATCCCTGCTTAGCCATTTTGCACTTCCTCTCGATATCATTTTTGAGACGTTTGTATTCCTTTTTGCCTGCTTCATTTACTGCATTTTTATATTTTCTCCTTTCATCAATTAAATTCAATATTTCTTCTGTTACCCAAGGATTTCTATTAGGCCTCGTCTTTTTACCTACTTGATCCTCTGCTGCCTTCACTACTTCATCCCTCAGAGCTACCCATTC
Source organism: Schistocerca cancellata (assembly GCF_023864275.1). Classification (NCBI taxonomy): domain Eukaryota; kingdom Metazoa; phylum Arthropoda; class Insecta; order Orthoptera; family Acrididae; genus Schistocerca; species Schistocerca cancellata. The sequence continues at coordinate 577,188,224 of NC_064629.1, forward strand.
TTCTTCTACTGTATTTCTTTCCCCCATTCCTGTCAATTGTTCCCTTATGCTCTCCCTGAAACTCTCTACAACCTCTGGTTCTTTCAGTTATCCAGGTCCCATCTCCTTAAATTCCCACCTTTTTGCAGTTTCTTCAGTTTCAATCTGCAGTTCATTAAGTAGTATAAAAAGAAAAATCGGATAGAGCGTCTGCCATGTAAGCAGGAGATCCCGGGATCGAGTCCCGGTCGGGGCACATATTTTCAACTGTCCCCGTTGATATTTATCAACGCCTGTAAGCAGCTAATGGTCTGGATTTCGTTGTTATTTCATAGGTGGAATGTCTCGTAATGTTGACAGCGACTGATTGCCACTCTCGCCAGTGGAGAAGACACAGTTAACTGCTGTGTAGACAGGCCTGGTCTCCTATTGCTTAAATGGCTATGAGCACTATGGGACTTAACATCTGAAATCATCAGTCCCCTAGAACTTAGAGCTACTTAAACATAACTAACCTAAGGACATCACACACATCCATTCCCGAGGCAGTATTCGAACCTGGGACCGTAGAAGTCGCGCGGTTCCGGACTTGAAGCGCCTAGAACCACTCGGTCACCTCGGCCGGCGGTCTCCTATGAATGCGATGCTCTGTTGCCTCCGTGGACAACGGTTTCTGACACGGTTTTCGCTTGCAGTTTATTTTTTTCCTGGAACTTTTTAATCTCCTATGTTTTTCGGTACACAGGAGAAAAATAAAATGCATGACCGTACAATGTCATGATGGCTTCTGAAGTGTTGGCCTAGCGGCAGACGCCGGCGCCGATAACTTGGATGCTCTGTAAGCAGCGTCGTTGGATGATGTTTCCGGACGTGGGTTCCTATCCTCATCCCGTTCCTCAAGACACACTCTACAACTTCTCGAAGTTTTCCGGTAAAATTTTGTAACACACTATATACTGTGAAAAGTATTGCACCTATAACATTCACTTGGGGTATTTCCGAAGTCACTTTTACGTTTGAAGTCGTCTCCCCATTGAGAATGACAAGTTGCGTTCTGTATATTAGAAACTCTTCAGTCCATTCACACGGTTTCTTCGACACTCCGTACGCTCTTATCTTGTTCATTAGGAGCCATATTTGGGGAATATAGAGTGCGAATTTCACTATTAGATGTTCCACCTTCGGCAGAAACCATGCTTCTTGCCTCGCCGGGAATCGAGTCGAACAGAGCTTGGATGGCAAGTATGGGTACGTCATTCCACAGTCGTTCAGTTCTGTGGAAGAGTTCGTTAATCTTAATGAATGGCGAGTGGTTGTGTGCCAGTCTCTCAGCAACCACGATCGGATGTTTTCAGTGAGTTAGAGATCGGAGAACGTGCTGGAATGGCAACACTATGTGTAAGCAGGTGACGGAAGCAAGGGCAACTTTCGGTCTTGTATTATCTTGTTGAAAGATAACACCACGGAGATGTCAAAGACAGGGCTCAGTCACCGATTTAAACACATCAAAAGTGTAACTGCTGTTGTCTAAATCAGAGTTGATGCTCTTGCCTCCCCAATGGCATCCCACATCTTCACGTCCAGGGCTCAGCCCGTATGACAATGACGAACGCAGTCTGCCAACATTCGGAGCATCCACTTACAGATACTTCGATACTGATGCTGTATGCAGACTGAAACTCGTCCGAAAGCCTCTCCTGTGTCCACCGCTACCACTGGGTGCACTAATGTCGGCGAGCCTGCTTCTAATGCCGCGTGAATGGAAGCCATTGAATTCTGACCGTGCGGACTTTCCGTGATAATCCAGAAGTGCGCCCAACAGACCGTACGGTAACTTGCCTTGCTGCAGACGAGTTAATACCGGACTGAATGTATCGGACGTTCTACACGATCCTGTATGGCCGAGTGAACAATATGCCTGACTTCTCCGGCGCCAATCATACGAGGCAGCTGAGATCCTGAATGGCGTCGAGTAAAGGCATCCTAAGCCCATCGATTCCATATTCATATGAGACTCGTGGCATCGCAAACAGCGTGAGGGCCAACATCGCCGAATGACAAACCGCAGTCCCAACAGTTCGGTTTACGACATGTCCTGGTAGACATTTCTCTTTCTTACATTAGGAGCCAATACCCAACGAGATTTTTGATTGAGAAATCCGCTGCGCAAGCTTCTTTTTATGCGGCATGTAGACGATGTTATTTCTGCCAACTCTGTGCGATTCGGCTGAAATAATAATGGAAATGACCTATGTAAGTTCTAGCATTTTACTGAGGAGACCGATTTGCAGTAAGGCTTGAAAGTTAAAACATTCGTGGAGCTCCATGCTGCCCGTGACATCGATAATTCAGTCGGCAGCCCACTTGGTTGCAGGAATTATGGGCCCTCTGAAACTCAGCCGCTGCTTCGATACTATTACTGATTTCTAAGTTAGTGATCCACAAAGTAGGCCCATTTGTTCTAGTCTGGGAGACACAATAATGTTGAAATGCTTTTCTGGCTTTTTGGTATGCAGTTTGGTTTAGATGTACGCATGTGCTTCGTAGAAAGCGGCACGTATCGGATCTCAGATGCATTAGGTTGATAAAGCTAATACCGTGAATTCGTTTCCGTATAACTGAAATGGTGTAGTGGTATTGAAGTAGTGACAGCTGGTCCGTCGGATTAGAGTGAGGCTGGTATTCGTTATCGAAACGGTTTTCTGAAGTATAGTGTGAAGGGAATGAATCCGGGCCCGACGAAGAAACCCTTCCAGTTAATCAACGGGACTATCGGACGATTAGTCTGTCTTGCGTCCTGTTGTGGCCGAGCGGTTCTAGGCGCTTCAGTCTGGAACCGCGCGACCGCTACGGTCGCAGGTTCGAATCCTGCCTCGGGCATGGATGTGTGTGATGTCCTTAGGTTAGTTAGGTTTATGTAATTCTATGTCCTAGGGGACTGATGACCTCAGACGTTAAGTCCCATAGTGCTCAGAGCCATTTGAATTTTGTCTTGCGTTCCACAAATGAGTGGATTCTGACCGTGGACGAAATTGGGACTTCCGTGTGACGCTGCCCGAGGTTACAGATGTTGGCATTCATGTAAGCGAATGATGTATCCACAAAGCAGTAGCAGGCATTGTTTTACTTTTTAGGATAGAGATAGTACACTTCCTCATCAGCCATGTGACTTCCACTCTTTAATAAAGGCCACCACCAAACTTCTCTAGGCGTTATGGTTTGTAGGCACACTTTTCCTTGTTGGTCCTGCATGTCTTCTAATGTCACCTTGTATTAATGATACCTCGGCACTTTCTTATCTCATAGAACGCAGGAAGAGACCGCTTATGAGTATCTGCCAGCCATTCGACAGGTTTATATATTTCGACCATTTCCACTACATCCTCCTAAGTTGCGCTAAATGCTCGTCTAAGTCCAGTGATCAACATCGTAGACTCATCCAGCAAGGACGAACGTGCCGTGTGGAATTACGTAAGGCATAGAAGATCAGTCCTTACGTTTCAGCACCCTTATTCCACAGTGAAGAATGTTAACGATGACCATCACCTGGCACTGTGCAGAGTTCATTGTGAACCGAGTTGTTCCCAACTACGTCTGTCGCTTTCGGCAATATCGTCTCTATTATCTATACATGTTTATGTGTCTGACACCAGATTTTTCACGTGTGAGCCTCTTCGCGTCCTCTTAAAGTAGCATGTAACACAAAACATTCCAGTGTTACAAGCATTAAAGTACGTGCAGAATATGCCAACTTAAGGTCACTAAACAATGAGTCATCCACAGGTTGTATAACACACCTCTGGCCTTGATAACGGCCTCAAAACAGCGAGGAAGAGAATTTGTATCATTAGCTACCACACATCCAGTTCTGGTCCCTCATTACTGATCAGATACCACAGAGCTACCAAACTACGGAGATGTTGACTGCTACGTTTCACCTGCAGTTCCATACAGTACCGGACATTTTCAGTGCGATTATATTCGAGTGATTTAGCACACCAATTTGGGTGCAATTAGGTGCCTGAGTATTCGTCAAACAAGAAACGTGTGATTGCTACCCTGTGAACACGGCTGTTACCCTGAAAGGAGTGAGTGTCCATAGAATACTCATCATTCTAGACGTAGAAGAAAGAGCAACAATAGGTAACCTAGGCTGTTGAAATAAACAACTCAGTTCATGTCCGTGACAACATAAATGTGCGGGCCCAGCTAATGGTACATTAAGCACCCAGAAAAACGTCACAGGATCACCTCTGAACTGAACTTCACCCTCCACCCACCACGACTAACTCCTTATTAGGCAGCAGGTTCTCTCGGCGCCTCGCATCTCTTGAACAGACTCAAGATCGCGACTTGACGGACCATATTACACACCTCCAATCAGATACGACCAGTTTCTGTGTTATTTGGCCCATTGCAGTATTGAAGCTTTGTGTGCTTGGCGAGCAGAGACCTTTTCTGAGATGTTTCACTCCAAAAGTCCATTGCTTGCTGTTCCCTTCGGAACGCTCGGAAGCTGGTTGAGGTGGACCTGTATTCATTGACTATAACAATTCCCGTCAAGTTGAAAGCGAAAATCATTGTTAAGGTGTTACAGTCGTCACCGATCCATGTCTATTACGATATTTATACGAACACTGTACGCCATGTTACGTTGCTGCGAGGTGTACCCCATTCCTTATACATACGTTGACAAGTCAGGATTGATACACTAACAAATCGTACAACCCTTTTGGCACTTCACCACGTCGACACATCTTACTACGCTGATTCCGTATAACCGATTGACACGTACTCACCACTTCATTGCCATGACGAACATCAGCGGTGGAGGGTCACAGATTGGCCTACTATCAGTTCTACACCATCTACAGTGATACAAAGTGATCAGCGTGCTTTTCTGAGTGAATGACCTATTTTGTGCAGGGAGCTAAAGAAACATGGCGTTTATCTTGTCTGTATGGCAGTGCTATTCGAGAGTTTGACTTCTGTATATCGAGGGTGAACATTAATAAAATCGAAAGAACTGCAGGGACGGATTCTCCCAGAAATTGAAGGAAAAAAAGTCCTATCAACATATGTCCAGAAATTCATCGCTGCCACGGTAGATGGAGCTGACGAATGAAAGTTCCTCTGACCACATGCCGTGTGTTCCTTGTGTGTTGCTGGCTGTGTAATTGATGCAGCGTACTGTAAGCAGCAGAATGGTCCGGTATTCATGTCAGGAACAAGCCGAAAGGGTGTTTGTGCACGGTCAAGCAAATGTAAACAGTCGAGAGGCAGCACGGCTATACCAAAACAAGTACCTTCACAGACACCAACCACACCACACAATATTTCAAGCCCTTTTTGTGTGATAATCGATCATTTCAGACAGGGGTACGTACCAGGAGGCGGCGAACTGTGCGTACACCAGATTTGGTGGTCCGGATCTACAGGATATTGAGATGAACCCTAGTACAAGTTCCACCCAAGTGACCGCCAACATGGTGTAAGCCAAAGTAGGATTATGTGCATCCTGCATGACAACAGCTTGCAATGCATCCCATAGAGAGCACTTTGAATATCTGCTGTGACTTGCACAGCTCAGTACTGTGTACCAGGACGATTTGTTGTCGTTGCACGCACAACGTCCACTTCCGGAAACATGTTCATAGGTCTCTTTTTCCTCCATTTCCAGTCAGGAATCAGTCCCTGCAGTTTGTCGGCTTAATTAATGTTCACACTGTAAAAGGGGCAGTCAAATGAAAGCGAGACAGACAGCAACGACGTAAGTAAGCTGTTTATTATTTCAAAAGTAATCGCCATAACTGTTAATACATTTATCCCACTATGAGACAAGATGATCAATGACGTCAAGCAGAAATTTTTGCTGTTGCCTACGGAGCCATGATTGTACCCTGGCGTGCACCTCTTCGTCCGAAACAAATGGACGGCCACGAAAATCTTTCTTCAGGGCTCCAAAAATATGGCAATCGCATCGGGAGAGATCGGGACTGTGTGAGGGTTTCCCAGTGAAACTGCAGCAGCGTAGTCGAAACTACGCTGTCAACATGTAGGTCTGCCAATGTTTTGGAGAGTCACAAATGTGTTACCTCTGACGTCAAAGCGTGGAACCAACCGGTATAACTTTACGTCACGTCTCGTAGTGGTTGAGGTAACTCTGACGGCAGAATGGTTCGTCGTGGATGTCCATTGTCCCCTCTGTGTTGCATCTCATACAACGGCGTAATGCTAACAGTTTTCAGGGCCATACCCGTCCTCGTACGACACGTGTCTTTTTGAACTGTCTGCGTGACGGTGAGGTACTCTCGTGGCCAGGAGGGTGCCCAAATCTGTTCCCGATAGAATCTGTGTGGGAGCAGCTCTGACGTAAACTCAGCCACAGTGAAAGTGCAACAGTGGCGAGGCAGCCTGCCACGTGAGAGCATAAAACGGCTTTATGAAATCCTTCCCATGCGAAACAGCCCATGCATCCAAATCATAGAGGGTTCTACTTCATACTGGTAAGATGACGAATACTGCCAAAGACTCTGTAAATTTCTCTCGATTCTGTAATCACTGAAATACACTCCTGGAAATTGAAATAAGAACACCGTGAATTCATTGTCCCAGGAAGGGGAAACTTTATTGACACATTCCTGGGGTCAGATACATCACATGATCACACTGACAGAACCACAGGCACATAGACACAGGCAACAGAGCATGCACAATGTCGGCACTAATACAGTGTATATCCACCTTTCGCAGCAATGCAGGCTGCTATTCTCCCATGGAGACGATCGTAGAGATGCTGGATGTAGTCCTGTGGAACGGCTTGCCATGCCATTTCCACCTGGCGCCTCAGTTGGACCAGCGTTCGTGCTGGACGTGCAGACCGCGTGAGACGACGCTTCATCCAGTCCCAAACATGCTCAATGGGGGACAGATCCGGAGATCTTGCTGGCCAGGGTAGTTGACTTACACCTTCTAGAGCACGTTGGGTGGCACGGGATACATGCGGACGTGCATTGTCCTGTTGGAACAGCAAGTTCCCTTGCCGGTCTAGGAATGGTAGAACGATGGGTTCGATGACGGTTTGGATGTACCGTGCACTATTCAGTGTCCCCTCGACGATCACCAGTGGTGTACGGCCAGTGTAGGAGATCGCTCCCCACACCATGATGCCGGGTGTTGGCCCTGTGTGCCTCGGTCGTATGCAGTCCTGATTGTGGCGCTCACCTGCACGGCGCCAAACACGCATACGACCATCATTGGCACCAAGGCAGAAGCGACTCTCATCGCTGAAGACGACACGTCTCCATTCGTCCCTCCATTCACGCCTGTCGCGACACCACTGGAGGCGGGCTGCACGATGTTGGGGCGTGAGCGGAAGACGGCCTAACGGTGTGCGGGACCGTAGCCCAGCTTCATGGAGACGGTTGCGAATGGTCCTCGCCGATACCCCAGGAGCAACAGTGTCCCTAATTTGCTGGGAAGTGGCGGTGCGGTCCCCTACGGCACTGCGTAGGATCCTACGGTCTTGGCGTGCATCCGTGCGTCGCTGCGGTCCGGTCCCAGGTCGACGGGCACGTGCACCTTCCGCCGACCACTGGCGACAACATCGATGTACTGTGGAGACCTCACGCCCCACGTGTTGAGCAATTCGGCGGTACGTCCACCCGGCCTCCCGCATGCCCACTATACGCCCTCGCTCAAAGTCCGTCAACTGCACATACGGTTCACGTCCACGCTGTCGCGGCATGCTACCAGTGTTAAAGACTGCGATGGAGCTCCGTATGCCACGGCAAACTGGCTGACACTGACGGCGGCGGTGCACAAATGCTGCGCAGCTAGCGCCATTCGACGGCCAACACCGCGGTTCCTGCTGTGTCCGCTGTGCCGCGCGTGTGATCATTGCTTGTACAGCCCTCTCGCAGTGTCCGGAGCAAGTATGATGGGTCTGACACACCGGTGTCAATGTGTTCTTTTTTCCATTTCCAGGAGTGTAACATCACATACCCTCTCAGCACATGAAATTTGACTTCTCTTTCTCTTCGATTTCTGGTAGCTCCAGTTTTTTCTCATTCAGTGTATTCACATTCAACTTTTACAAAAAGCCATTTGAAGATGATCACGCACAAGAACTTCAAAGAGTACTGGGAGCCACTATCATGTTGGATCCACATATGTGTGCGAAGATTTCATGGGATAGTTTTCAACGAGAGAGGTTTCAGACACCAATGAGTTCACGTACACACATAGGAAAAAATCCACCGTAGACAAATCACAGACACATTAATTAGAATTACTGTTTCATTCTACAACGGATTTGACGCTGCTTTAAAAATCCCGGGTAGACTAAAACTGTGCACCGAACCGAGGCTCTATTCCGAAATGTTGACTTTAGCGGCCAGTGTTCAGTGCTCTTACAGATTTTCTTTTTTAATCTCAAAATACATGATATAATTTTTAATTGTTTAAAATATGAACTCTTGGTGAAATATTGTACATCGTAATAACTGAACGAAAAACTTTTGTAGACTTGTTTCAAAATTATCATCACTGCATGACATAGGTTTCGGGTCATCAGCCCATTTTGCAATAAAGAACTGATCTAATAAACGGCTTCTTAATGTCGGGCTTCTTGACTTAAAATATGAGGTCGTGTTGAAAATCAATGCCTCCGAAGATTTTACTTGAAACTCTTATTTAAGAAAAACAAACGTTAGCTGTTTCTTTAGCTCAGAAGATAAAGAACCAGCCACCATGAAAATTGGGAAATATAAGTTTATTTGGCATGAGTTATCAGTTCTGCTGTACTGGACAGCCGCGCGGTATTAGCCGAGCGGTCAGGGGCGCTGCAGTCATGGACTGTGCGGCTGGTCCGGCGAAGGTTCAAGACCTCCCTCGGGCATGGGTGTGTGTGTTTGTCCTTAGGATAATTTAGGTTAAGAAGTGTGTAAACTTAGGGACTGATGACCCTAGCAGTTAAGCCCCATAAGATTTCACACACATTTGATTTTTTGTACTGGTCAGACAAGAGGTCAATCTGTACTAGGCTCAGATAACACCATAGGAGCTGGATATTGAAGTAAAATTCATCCTTTGCCCAACATCGATAAAGCGAAAACTACAAACACATAATAGATGTACAAGTGTTATACATGTAGGGAAAAGGTTCAGAACTCACTCAGTGGGAAACAGTGGAAATTAAAAAACCTATTGAGAGGAGATCTGTTAAATTTTTGAAAAAAAAATGTTGGAGGAGCTTCCGCCACTTATCTTTATGTTACGGGCTCCGATTAGTGGCCCCAAGCTACATGTCGGTACTCCTATTCTTGTGTATCTGCGGGTGACCCCTCAGACATGTGACTTGGTTTTTGTAACTTATGTATCTCGCTCCATAATATTATATTTTTAAAGGGACGTTTACGCAGCAACCTCTGTTTAGGTGCGACGTTAAATTTATGAAATATCTCAATTCCAGATATAACCTCCCCTATGCGGTAATTCAGAAGTTAATTTCCTATCACCAACTCTGATATTTCTTCTTATTGTCTGTCGTAAAGCAGATAAAAGTTATTATTTGATACTTCGCAGTCTAAGAGGGGAATGTTCATTGAACCACTCTGTATTTACTCAAACCAAGCCAGATTCACTATCAGTGATGTTCTGAGGTGGATCTCTCGTCCGTTAACTTAAACTTTTCCTCATGGCAAATAAACATGGCGGGGAAGTGGCACTGCTACTGAATTATTAATACCGACAAATTCTCGCTTTTAAAATCATCCAAATATATATTTTATGTCTGTTCCATCTAACTAATTACAGTTTTACTACTGCCATTATAATTTAACATTCTCTACCTTCGTCTCACGTCACCTGAGACTTCTGATCTCAATTGTGATACACCAAGATACCGCGCGTGAAGCGTCCGCGATATATCAAAGACTTTACTACTCTCATTTATTTAATCCTAACATTAACTATGCTCTCTCTTTATTTTATTCTGATATCAATGTGCAAATTGGATAGGATATGACTGTGCCCTCACAACCTAAAATTTTTTCTACTTTCAATAACCCCACAAACCAAATCACTTACCCCCATTCACCAGTCTCACACATTTCTGGACAGTAAAATTATGGTCATGCAAATAACAACTGCTCACCTATCTATGGAATGGCCTCCCCTGGTTATTTGGAAAATGACAATGACAAAACAATGTGAAATGATTCTGATTACTTTAAAAAATCTGCACACACAACTTCCTAGTATATAAATTAATTTTTTGGGATCGGTAAGGCACATCGTTCAACAGACCATGAAGCCTTTACCGAACCATTGATCGATAGCGTATGTACTCACCGTGTATCGACCCCAAATACATATTTAAATCTGCACACGCAATTTTCTTCCATTGTGTTGCGTTCATTGTCTAATTGTAAAACACGTCACTGTTTACAATGAACAGCACCACGTTTCACGGTTATCATCTTGCAATTTCTACCATGAATGGCATGGAGAAGATTACTGGACATGTGCTAATTCCAAATTAATTTCTACACTCGCATTTTCTCAACTTATGAAGTGGCTGAAGCACATTTTATTTTCCTTGCTGCTATTTCAGTGCAAATGCGGTACATATACTGTGGAGACATAGGAGCTAATACTACTCACCACAACATGTGCTTGGCCGTTTAACAAAATATTACACGCAGAAAATGAATGAATTTCTTAGATTAATGTATCGAATTTTTATAGCAACTTAAAGTTAACTTACACACTTAAATATTTCAGTTATCTCTAACACACGTTGTCATAAAACTAATTTCTGAAACCTGAAGAAAGAAGTGGATCATGACATGAACAAAGGACCTAGGTATAGCCCAGCTCTAACTACTGAAATAACACGCCATCAGCCAGACATGTCTCCTGTCAATTAACAGAAAATATTATCAACAAAAAGAAGCGTTTTGATTAATATTCCAACTTACATATTTAACATGCTTACATTGCTGGAGATGGCTTCTCATTTCATAGCACTAAACAAAGTACATCTGCTGCAATCTACTACGAGCGTCTCCTCTCCAGCAGTTCCCGATCCGCAGTGGCGCCATGCCTGAGTTCCCTCCACTTTTTGACGGTGGTGGGGAGGGCCGCCCAACCAGATTGGCCAATCCCGTCTGAGGAAACCTCCCCAACCACGTCACTGGTTTCTTTTATGAAGTTGCGGAGCAAGGACCTAGTAAACTTCCAACTAAACCCGTACTATTTTCGCCAGATCCTATCTCACTAGCAGAAAGCTCACTCAAATGGATAAGAGCATTCAAAAAATTAAATAACATTAAATTAATGAATGAGAACAGAGCGAGGAAGACGTTGGGAAGCGCACACATACATAAGAACAAAAAATTAAACAGAAACGTCCACCTCTTCTCTCAATGCTTAGGGTAGTTCCAAGCATACTTTGGTGGTCACTGCAAGTATGGCTTGATGTCAGTGAATATTACGTTACCTGAAATATCTGAAAGAGAACATACAGTATGTCCCCACATCGGCTATTGAATGATCAAACACAGTTCAATTATTCACCCACTTTAGATAATGTTACAACCTCTGCATATGAGAAGAATCTTGGCTCTTTGCCGGCCGCGGTGGTCTAGCGGGTCTAGGCGCTCAGTCCGGAACCGCGAGACTGCTACGGTCGCAGGCTCGAATCCTGCCTCGGGCATGGATGTGTGTGATGTCCTTAGGTTAGTTAGGTTTAAGTAGTTCTAAGTTCTAGGGGACTGATGACCACAGATGTTAAGTCCCATAGTGCTCAGAGCCATTTTCTTGGCTCTTTCATTCATAAATAGATAATGACAAAATCTCCTATTGCTGTGCACGTAGCTCTACTCCAAAGCATTTATGTATGGTTATTGTAAATGCTATCCTAACGAATTTTCTGAAATACTTATGTAACAGTGTAAAAACTATCAACAGAAAACTTTTATAGTTTAGAATTAAAAAATTGTATTAATTTATGCTTTGTTCCCACCTCTGCTTTCAGTTTTGTATTGTAAAATGGGGTTATAGCCCGAAACCTAAGTCGTACAGCAATACTAAAGTTAGTGAAACAAGGCTAAAATTGTGTTTCGGTTACTTAGTAAATATAGCCCAATTTATTATCCCCCACGTCACGTTAGAGCTAAGTTTACCGGAAATCACTCCTAAATGACTAATGAATGATAGCGTCATAATATTTAACGGCACCTCACCATATCAGAGACGTTTAAAGAATTTCTTAAAAAGCAAACTGTTTTTCACAATAAAATAAAGGGAGCCTAAAACGGCAACAGTCGATAAATTGCAGAACTTATAATGCGTACAGTTCTTAACCCTTTTCAGACCCACTGGCTACAGTTGTGCAGATTAATTTTTAGAGTGTATTAGCTGCAACAGAAATATTTTTCCTCAATGGAAACCTCAAGTACACAATTTGCGAATATTCAATCCCTTCATCATGCACAAGTGCTCCCACCTGTTGGGTGTCACTGAAAAAGTATCAACAAGTGATTGTAACAGAGGGCAGCAACTTGTGACCGCCAAAATTCGTGGTAGTTGTTGGTTAACTATACTCCATTGCATAACCTAATATTATTATTGTTATTTTGCATACTCATTATTGAATTATCATTGTAGTCATTACAACAGTGAATATTTCAAAAATAAGTATTTTATTCCATAAAAAGAAGCCAATTTTACAAAGTATATATTGAAAACGGTTATATATATATTTGTATAAATCTTGCATCTAAAATCATTAAAATTCGCCTAAGACCATTACAGCATAAAGAAAATGTTTCCTTCCTCCAGAAAAAATTCAGGTCTGAAAGGGTTAAACCTGGATGCTAAAATATACATCGTTTCAGCCATGTGGAACTTCTTCTTTGAGACATACACAAAAACATCAAAATAAGTTGCCAATTCAGCGGTAGTTACATTTTATATTATTCTAAAATGCTTGGTACACCAAGATCGCATGCGAATCTCTTTATTGATTACCAGGTCTTCTAACACATTAACAGAAGTACATGGTCTTTACAAACTTGCAAGTCACGACGTAACATCACCATGTGACTTACAAGTCTGTAAAGAATGAGATTTTCACTCTGCAGCGGAGTGTGCGCTGATATGAAACTTCCTGGCAGATTAAAACTGTGTGCCCGACCGAGACTCGAACTCGGGACCTTTGCCTTTCGCGGGCAAGTGCTCTACCAACTGAGCTACCGAAGCACGACTCACGCCCGGTACTCACAGCTTTACTTCTGCCAGTACCTCGTCTCCTACCTTCCAAACTTTACAGAAGCTCTCCTGCGAACCTTGCAGAACTAGCACTCCTGAAAGAAAGGATATTGCGGAGACATGGCTTAGCCACAGCCTGGGGAATGTTTCCAGAATGAGATTTTCACTCTGCAGCGGAGTGTGCGCTGATATGAAACTTCCTGGCAGATTAAAACTGTGTGCCCGACCGAGACTCGAACTCGGGACCTTTGCCTTTCGCGGGCAAGTGCTCTACCAACTGAGCTACCGAAGCACGACTCACGCCCGGTACTCACAGCTTTACTTCTGCCAGTACCTCGTCTCCTACCTTCCAAACTTTACAGAAGCTCTCCTGCGAACCTTGCAGAACTAGCACTCCTGAAAGAAAGGATATTGCGGAGACATGGCTTAGCCACAGCCTGGGGAATGTTTCCAGAATGAGATTTTCACTCTGCAGCGGAGTGTGCGCTGATATGAAACTTCCTGGCAGATTAAAACTGTGTGCCCGACCGAGACTCGAACTCGGGACCTTTGCCTTTCGCGGGCAAGTGCTCTACCAACTGAGCTACCGAAGCACGACTCACGCCCGGTACTCACAGCTTTACTTCTGCCAGTACCTCGTCTCCTACCTTCCAAACTTTACAGAAGCTCTCCTGCGAACCTTGCAGAACTAGCACTCCTGAAAGAAAGGATATTGCGGAGACATGGCTTAGCCACAGCCTGGGGAATGTTTCCAGAATGAGATTTTCACTCTGCAGCGGAGTGTGCGCTGATATGAAACTTCCTGGCAGATTAAAACTGTGTGCCCGACCGAGACTCGAACTCGGGACCTTTGCCTTTCGCGGGCAAGTGCTCTACCAACTGAGCTACCGAAGCACGACTCACGCCCGGTACTCACAGCTTTACTTCTGCCAGTACCTCGTCTCCTACCTTCCAAACTTTACAGAAGCTCTCCTGCGAACCTTGCAGAACTAGCACTCCTGAAAGAAAGGATATTGCGGAGACATGGCTTAGCCACAGCCTGGGGAATGTTTCCAGAATGAGATTTTCACTCTGCAGCGGAGTGTGCGCTGATATGAAACTTCCTGGCAGATTAAAACTGTGTGCCCGACCGAGACTCGAACTCGGGACCTTTGCCTTTCGCGGGCAAGTGCTCTACCAACTGAGCTACCGAAGCACGACTCACGCCCGGTACTCACAGCTTTACTTCTGCCAGTACCTCGTCTCCTACCTTCCAAACTTTACAGAAGCTCTCCTGCGAACCTTGCAGAACTAGCACTCCTGAAAGAAAGGATATTGCGGAGACATGGCTTAGCCACAGCCTGGGGAATGTTTCCAGAATGAGATTTTCACTCTGCAGCGGAGTGTGCGCTGATATGAAACTTCCTGGCAGATTAAAACTGTGTGCCCGACCGAGACTCGAACTCGGGACCTTTGCCTTTCGCGGGCAAGTGCTCTACCAACTGAGCTACCGAAGCACGACTCACGCCCGGTACTCACAGCTTTACTTCTGCCAGTACCTCGTCTCCTACCTTCCAAACTTTACAGAAGCTCTCCTGCGAACCTTGCAGAACTAGCACTCCTGAAAGAAAGGATATTGCGGAGACATGGCTTAGCCACAGCCTGGGGAATGTTTCCAGAATGAGATTTTCACTCTGCAGCGGAGTGTGCGCTGATATGAAACTTCCTGGCAGATTAAAACTGTGTGCCCGACCGAGACTCGAACTCGGGACCTTTGCCTTTCGCGGGCAAGTGCTCTACCAACTGAGCTACCGAAGCACGACTCACGCCCGGTACTCACAGCTTTACTTCTGCCAGTACCTCGTCTCCTACCTTCCAAACTTTACAGAAGCTCTCCTGCGAACCTTGCAGAACTAGCACTCCTGAAAGAAAGGATATTGCGGAGACATGGCTTAGCCACAGCCTGGGGAATGTTTCCAGAATGAGATTTTCACTCTGCAGCGGAGTGTGCGCTGATATGAAACTTCCTGGCAGATTAAAACTGTGTGCCCGACCGAGACTCGAACTCGGGACCTTTGCCTTTCGCGGGCAAGTGCTCTACCAACTGAGCTACCGAAGCACGACTCACGCCCGGTACTCACAGCTTTACTTCTGCCAGTACCTCGTCTCCTACCTTCCAAACTTTACAGAAGCTCTCCTGCGAACCTTGCAGAACTAGCACTCCTGAAAGAAAGGATATTGCGGAGACATGGCTTAGCCACAGCCTGGGGAATGTTTCCAGAATGAGATTTTCACTCTGCAGCGGAGTGTGCGCTGATATGAAACTTCCTGGCAGATTAAAACTGTGTGCCCGACCGAGACTCGAACTCGGGACCTTTGCCTTTCGCGGGCAAGTGCTCTACCAACTGAGCTACCGAAGCACGACTCACGCCCGGTACTCACAGCTTTACTTCTGCCAGTACCTCGTCTCCTACCTTCCAAACTTTACAGAAGCTCTCCTGCGAACCTTGCAGAACTAGCACTCCTGAAAGAAAGGATATTGCGGAGACATGGCTTAGCCACAGCCTGGGGAATGTTTCCAGAATGAGATTTTCACTCTGCAGCGGAGTGTGCGCTGATATGAAACTTCCTGGCAGATTAAAACTGTGTGCCCGACCGAGACTCGAACTCGGGACCTTTGCCTTTCGCGGGCAAGTGCTCTACCAACTGAGCTACCGAAGCACGACTCACGCCCGGTACTCACAGCTTTACTTCTGCCAGTACCTCGTCTCCTACCTTCCAAACTTTACAGAAGCTCTCCTGCGAAGCTCTCCTGCGAAGGTCCCGAGTTCGAGTCTCGGTCGGGCACACAGTTTTAATCTGCCAGGAAGTTTCATATCAGCGCACACTCCGCTGCAGAGTGAAAATCTCATTCTGGAAACATTCCCCAGGCTGTGGCTAAGCCATGTCTCCGCAATATCCTTTCTTTCAGGAGTGCTAGTTCTGCAAGGTTCGCAGGAGAGCTTCTGTAAAGTTTGGAAGGTAGGAGACGAGGTACTGGCAGAAGTAAAGCTGTGAGTACCGGGCGTGAGTCGTGCTTCGGTAGCTCAGTTGGTAGAGCACTTGCCCGCGAAAGGCAAAGGTCCCGAGTTCGAGTCTCGGTCGGGCACACAGTTTTAATCTGCCAGGAAGTTTCATATCAGCGCACACTCCGCTGCAGAGTGAAAATCTCATTCTGGAAACATTCCCCAGGCTGTGGCTAAGCCATGTCTCCGCAATATCCTTTCTTTCAGGAGTGCTAGTTCTGCAAGGTTCGCAGGAGAGCTTCTGTAAAGTTTGGAAGGTAGGAGACGAGGTACTGGCAGAAGTAAAGCTGTGAGTACCGGGCGTGAGTCGTGCTTCGGTAGCTCAGTTGGTAGAGCACTTGCCCGCGAAAGGCAAAGGTCCCGAGTTCGAGTCTCGGTCGGGCACACAGTTTTAATCTGCCAGGAAGTTTCATATCAGCGCACACTCCGCTGCAGAGTGAAAATCTCATTCTGGAAACATTCCCCAGGCTGTGGCTAAGCCATGTCTCCGCAATATCCTTTCTTTCAGGAGTGCTAGTTCTGCAAGGTTCGCAGGAGAGCTTCTGTAAAGTTTGGAAGGTAGGAGACGAGGTACTGGCAGAAGTAAAGCTGTGAGTACCGGGCGTGAGTCGTGCTTCGGTAGCTCAGTTGGTAGAGCACTTGCCCGCGAAAGGCAAAGGTCCCGAGTTCGAGTCTCGGTCGGGCACACAGTTTTAATCTGCCAGGAAGTTTCATATCAGCGCACACTCCGCTGCAGAGTGAAAATCTCATTCTGGAAACATTCCCCAGGCTGTGGCTAAGCCATGTCTCCGCAATATCCTTTCTTTCAGGAGTGCTAGTTCTGCAAGGTTCGCAGGAGAGCTTCTGTAAAGTTTGGAAGGTAGGAGACGAGGTACTGGCAGAAGTAAAGCTGTGAGTACCGGGCGTGAGTCGTGCTTCGGTAGCTCAGTTGGTAGAGCACTTGCCCGCGAAAGGCAAAGGTCCCGAGTTCGAGTCTCGGTCGGGCACACAGTTTTAATCTGCCAGGAAGTTTCATATCAGCGCACACTCCGCTGCAGAGTGAAAATCTCATTCTGGAAACATTCCCCAGGCTGTGGCTAAGCCATGTCTCCGCAATATCCTTTCTTTCAGGAGTGCTAGTTCTGCAAGGTTCGCAGGAGAGCTTCTGTAAAGTTTGGAAGGTAGGAGACGAGGTACTGGCAGAAGTAAAGCTGTGAGTACCGGGCGTGAGTCGTGCTTCGGTAGCTCAGTTGGTAGAGCACTTGCCCGCGAAAGGCAAAGGTCCCGAGTTCGAGTCTCGGTCGGGCACACAGTTTTAATCTGCCAGGAAGTTTCATATCAGCGCACACTCCGCTGCAGAGTGAAAATCTCATTCTGGAAACATTCCCCAGGCTGTGGCTAAGCCATGTCTCCGCAATATCCTTTCTTTCAGGAGTGCTAGTTCTGCAAGGTTCGCAGGAGAGCTTCTGTAAAGTTTGGAAGGTAGGAGACGAGGTACTGGCAGAAGTAAAGCTGTGAGTACCGGGCGTGAGTCGTGCTTCGGTAGCTCAGTTGGTAGAGCACTTGCCCGCGAAAGGCAAAGGTCCCGAGTTCGAGTCTCGGTCGGGCACACAGTTTTAATCTGCCAGGAAGTTTCATATCAGCGCACACTCCGCTGCAGAGTGAAAATCTCATTCTGGAAACATTCCCCAGGCTGTGGCTAAGCCATGTCTCCGCAATATCCTTTCTTTCAGGAGTGCTAGTTCTGCAAGGTTCGCAGGAGAGCTTCTGTAAAGTTTGGAAGGTAGGAGACGAGGTACTGGCAGAAGTAAAGCTGTGAGTACCGGGCGTGAGTCGTGCTTCGGTAGCTCAGTTGGTAGAGCACTTGCCCGCGAAAGGCAAAGGTCCCGAGTTCGAGTCTCGGTCGGGCACACAGTTTTAATCTGCCAGGAAGTTTCATATCAGCGCACACTCCGCTGCAGAGTGAAAATCTCATTCTGGAAACATTCCCCAGGCTGTGGCTAAGCCATGTCTCCGCAATATCCTTTCTTTCAGGAGTGCTAGTTCTGCAAGGTTCGCAGGAGAGCTTCTGTAAAGTTTGGAAGGTAGGAGACGAGGTACTGGCAGAAGTAAAGCTGTGAGTACCGGGCGTGAGTCGTGCTTCGGTAGCTCAGTTGGTAGAGCACTTGCCCGCGAAAGGCAAAGGTCCCGAGTTCGAGTCTCGGTCGGGCACACAGTTTTAATCTGCCAGGAAGTTTCATATCAGCGCACACTCCGCTGCAGAGTGAAAATCTCATTCTGGAAACATTCCCCAGGCTGTGGCTAAGCCATGTCTCCGCAATATCCTTTCTTTCAGGAGTGCTAGTTCTGCAAGGTTCGCAGGAGAGCTTCTGTAAAGTTTGGAAGGTAGGAGACGAGGTACTGGCAGAAGTAAAGCTGTGAGTACCGGGCGTGAGTCGTGCTTCGGTAGCTCAGTTGGTAGAGCACTTGCCCGCGAAAGGCAAAGGTCCCGAGTTCGAGTCTCGGTCGGGCACACAGTTTTAATCTGCCAGGAAGTTTCAAGTCTGTAAAGATCATGAACTTTTGTCAACGTGTTACAAGATCCGATAATGACAGCACAGATCTATCTAAACCGATAATTAATAAAAGGATTTACAAGCGATCTTGGCGTACTTGATATTTCACAATAGTATAACAATTCAGATCGTCCCCACCATCTGACACATTGTCAAACATATAAACAGTTATCATCAAACTGTATCGCATTTGACATGAGCTTGCTGTGAGCAAGACTGTCCTTGAGTTCCACGATTTGGTGCCTATGTCGAAACTGTTTTGGTTCTTTTGCTTTCGTTATCATTTGTTATTGTCAATACTAAAGGGCTGGTGTGAAGAGTTTAGGAGTTAACGGTACCATGGTCGTTTGTTCCTTCATCGGAGTTTTCACACTTTGGGAACAGAGATTCGAAATCACTGGGATTGAAATTATTTCCAAATGGTACCATACCTGATATTTCTGGGTTTATAATTCAAGAATTCTGAATTGTATGATATGTCTTGTCCTCGATAGAAAACTTCGCTTTTTTTCGAAGGTGATAAACTCGATATCTGTAAGATTGGATCTCTCAGTAAACTATTATGCCGGTATTTTTGTTTGCATACAGATGATCCAGTCGAAAATTTCAATCTACTCTTGCGAACAACGTTTTCTTTAAATGTAGCAGGGTATCTCAGATTTCCTTCCACCTTTGCATTTTTATGAGGTTTATGTTTCTGTGTGTTACACTTCCATGGATCATTTGCGCACTTCTTTCCAGAAAGCCTAAGTGATTTCAGCAAAGCTCTTTCATCAACAGTAATAGCAGTCCTTTGACTGAATGAATCCGATGTAGAGATTGAATTCGATTCCGCCACCTGTTTAGCATCAATCTCAAATTTTTCTAAACTGTCTGATCTGAGATAGGTGAGCCGCCATGTTTTCAACGGCACAGACCTACGAATCTCGTTTCATTTACTCTCACTCTCTTCCTAAAGACACCGAGCTGACAAACGTCATGGGATACCTCTTAACATTGTGTCGAACCTCCTTTTGCACAACGTAGTACAACATATCGACGTGGTACAGACACGACAAGTTGCTGGAAGACTACTGCAGATATACTGACCCATGCAGCCTCTACAGTCGTCCATAATAGAGAAGATGTTGTTGGTGCAGGATTTTATTCACTAACTGACCTCTCGATTATGTGCCAGTTATCTTCGATGGAATTCATGTCAGCGATCTGGTGGCCAAATAATTCGCTCTAACTGTCCAGATTGTTCTTCAAATCAATCGCTAACAACTGTGGCCCGGAGACATGGCGAATTGTCTTCCAAAAAAATTCAATCGTAGCTTGAGGACATGAGATCCATGAATGACTGGAAGTGGTCTCCATGAACCCGAATGTTACAAGGATTATTGGATCCATGGCTTCGTGTGATCTGCGCCACACTCGGACCCTACCATTACCCATAACCAACTGAAATCGGGACTCGTCTGACCAGGCCACGGTTTTAAAGTCGTGCGGTGTCTAACCAGTATGGTCAAGTGCCCAGTAGCGGTGCAGGCGATGTCGCGCTGTAAACAAAGGCACTTGCGTCGATCGTCTGCTGCCATAGCCCATTAATGCCACATTTCGCAGCACCGTCGTAACGGATACGTTTGTGGTACGTCCCACATTGATTTCTGCAGTTATTTGACGCACTGCTGCTTGTCTATTAGCACTGACAACACTAGGAAACGTCACTGCTCGCAATCGTTAAGTGAAAGTCGTCGAGCACTGCGTTGTCCGTGGTGAGCGCTAACGCCTCATATGTGGTATGCTCGTCACATTCTTCACACTGTTGATCTCGGAATATTGAATTTCCTAACGATTTCCAATATGGAGTGTACCATGCGTCTAACTCCAACTATTATTCGGCATTCAAAGTTTATTAATTATCGTCGTGCAGTCATAATCACATCGGAAACCTTTTCATATGGATCAAGTAAATACATATTACAGCTAAGCCAACGCACTGTCCTTTTATATCTTGTGTACGTGATACTACCGCAATCTGTATGAGTGCATATCGCTGTCACATGATTTTTGTCACCTGCGTGTAAATCAGAGAAACCCAATTATTCTCCCAGTATATCGCAATACCTCCGATACAAGATGACTTTGAACCCAACACCATACACTAGACCCCAAAATTATCTGTTTCAAGGCTTGCCTATCTGTCCATTACCCGACCGGCCTCACAGTTTTACAGGTTATAAAGTAGGTGAGGAGTGCCGGTGGAAGTAATGCTGTGAGCGCGGGTATTCTCAACTGAACATATCAGTGGTACGTTCCTTACCCGCCAAAGGCAAGGGTCCAGGTGTGGAACAAAGTTTTGATCTGATAAGAAATTTTGGATTGTGTGTACTGTATTTCAAGTATCACTCCCAATGTCTGTACAGAAACATAATCATTTACCCAATACTTTCCTTCCACTCACGCCTCATTCAAAAGTTCGTATCGCCTGAAATTTGGATTTCCGTCCATTGATACTTTACCTTCAGTTACTCAGTTTAGGATCCTCTATCATGTGCATTTTTTCTATCCTAAACAGAAATTGTGGATTAATTGAATCTAGTTCCTCTAATGATAGCGGCAAAGACGTTTTCTCATAACTATTTTTTTGCTGTACCAGTCATCAGCTTCTACGTATGCTGACTCTTAATAACTGTACATGGCGTACATCAATTGTTTACTTTACTGCACATCTGACTAATTTTACCTTTTGTATTCACAGTCTGTTAGTTAGCATCATAGTCTAGTACTTTGCTGATTCGCTTGGTGCCAGAGTGGACACAAATAGTCAGCAGGCATATACGGATGAGTTGTATTCTCCAGTCGGTGAGGGCAGCTGTGTAGCGACGTAGGATTGCCCCTCAGGGACGCTCTCTATTACAGTATAATAGTGTCGGCAGCCAAGCCTGGCGACGGAGACCGCTCTCGTCCTATGAGTGGCAACGAGAATTCCAGTCGCTGTTGTGCAGAGGATCGATACAGATTCTTGGGACAGTGGGTCACAATCATTTGCAGCACTGAAAATTGCGGT
The DNA here is from genome assembly GCF_023864275.1 of Schistocerca cancellata. Taxonomy (NCBI): domain Eukaryota; kingdom Metazoa; phylum Arthropoda; class Insecta; order Orthoptera; family Acrididae; genus Schistocerca; species Schistocerca cancellata. The sequence goes on from NC_064629.1 coordinate 577,210,108, forward strand.
GATTATCACGTATGGACCGGGGGCTTCCCATCACATTGCAGCAACGCTAATGATTGGGGCAACTGTCTACTCAGTTACTGTATGGAGAAATAACACTGCAACGAACTACTACTACTATTCAGGAGTCTGTTCCTTTTCACATACGTTTCTTTCGAGTCTGTTTATCAAAAATTATTTGATTGTGTATCCCCAATCCTTATAACAATTATATGAAAAAATGTAACACAGTTGTTGGCAAGGCAAATAATATTGGTAGTAACCTCAGACTGTTGTAGGTGTTTTAGTTATCTGTAAATGATACACAATCTGAGGAGAAGCAGCACAAATGTTCAGTGAGGCCTTCATGAGATAGGGAAGTAGTGCAAAAATCGAAAAGTTGGTTTAAAAGTGCAGAAATGTATAATTGTGCACTTGAAACGCAAAAACGACGTACTCGGTCAGTCACACACCTTAGAATGCCGCTTCCGGGAGACGCGCCGGTCGTGAGACTGGCGGACTAACGACGAGGACCGGTGTGCCGGACAGTCTGGGTGTGGTATTTAGGCGGTTTCCCGC